>NC_051079.1:8384613-8668172 GCF_004664715.2 Peromyscus leucopus
CTAAGCCAGTACATGTACCGTGGAAATATACCACACCCAAGTTCTCAAACACCACAACCAAATCCTGCATGTCCTTGTCTAGGTTTGGCTGTGTGAATGGGTCTGATCATGCAAGTAACATTATATAACTTCAGAAAGGTAATATTTATGTATTTACAAATTATATATATATATGTGTATATATATACATATATATATATATAATGAAAATGAGGCTGTAAGTTTGAAAGAGAGCAAAGATGGTCTATAGGAGGGTTTGGTGGTGTGGAGGGAGAAAAGAGAAGGTGGAAGTAAATTATAATCTCAAAAGAAAGGAAATAATCAATGCAGGTAAAATTAATGGCTAGTTTTCAGATAATGTAACATTGATTTTTGAGTTGAAGATCTGAAAATACACTGAGTTTTCACAAATAAACAAACAAAAACAATAAAAAACCTATAGAATTCTTCAAGTGTCCTAATCACAAATAGATTATTTAGAAATTGATTGATTATAATGTAGAAAGTAATTTTATCTTGAACTTTACAAAGTTATAGAAGTGTATGTCTATTAAACTCATAAAGGCAAAACTGCCTTTAACTGAGTGTTGGTTTAGTTTCAATTCAATGGAAAACTTCATAATTTGACAAGCATTTATTTACTGTTCTCCAAATGAATTGACTGATTCTCTTAACAGTAGTTGTTTCCATGAGTAAATTCATTTTTGAAATATTCTCCTAACAATAAATATTGGCCATCATACTTACCAAATCTATCTATAAGAAGTTAAATACAAACTTGGTGCTGTCATGAAAACAAAGGAATAAGATGTTCATGCATGTGAAGGAAAAAAGGTGAAAAAAACATCACCAGTTCTTGAATTGAAGACCTTAAAAATCACACCACAACAAATAAATTCAGAATGAGTAAATAGTTTTCTGTTTTACAACATACCACTTATTGGGTAGCTCTGAACTGAGTAGCTGCCTAAATACAGTGGCGTAGGCACTAAATTGGCAAGGCTTACAGTGGATCTCTAAAACCAACTAGCAATCAAGAAAATGGCCTCCACATGTTCAATAGATCACTCTGTCATGTTATTGAAAACTAATTGTGATACTAATCCTTTTCAGGATTTACCATGGTTGAGCCGCACTGACTTGTTCATTATTTCTTGAATACGTTTATCTCTTCCTCTTAAAGGCTAATGTAACATCCATACACAGAACTTCAGAAAGGATCCTACTTTCCTCTCTTGGGATGACTAGAATATATGGCTCTTTTATTATGTGACTTTTTCTGGTTTTTCGAGACAGGGTTTCTCTGTGTAGCTTTGTGCCTTTCCTGGATCTCTCTCTGTAGACCAGGCTGGCCTCAAACTCACAAAGATCCGCCTGCCTCTGCCTCCCAAGTGCTGGGATTAAAGGCGTGTGCCACCACCGCCCGGCTCTGTCTATGGCTCTAATAGCTCTGACCCCTGGGCAAATTTATTTATTAACATACAATCAAAATCACATTTCAGTACAATTAGAATACCACCACATTTCCCCTTTTCTATTTTAATAAAAAGAAAAAAAGCAAAAGGTTATAACTAACAAAAGAAAAACTATATACAAAAGTACAATAACTATATACAGTATATACAAGTAATAAATACCTAAACAGGTATTTGACAAATCAGAGAAAATAATTCCATTATCTATCCTATTTTGGTAAATCCAAGATGTATCTAATGCACTTTCTATCCTAATTAATTTTCAACTATAACTAACTAATCTTCAACTCCCTCAGAGACCCAAGAAGGAAATAATATTAGCTAACAAAAATAAAAACAGGAAGTGCGTGCAAGCAACTTCCAAAAAATTTGTGAGTTGACAGAAACAGCCAGCTGGCTGGACAGTCACCTGAGGTTTCTCCGCAGTGTTGGGGCATCATCTTCAGCCTATAGGCTTAGTGTATCTGACAGACTCATTTGTGAAGTAGGATGTACACAAGGTCAACAGTTCAACCTCACATTAGGTGAGAGCAGTCCATGTACCAGAAACACCTGAATTCCATTAGTGTCCTGTCATGATTCAGGATTTTAAATTTTGGAAATTGTTGACAGTTTTTGAATTCAGCTGTTCATTCTTCTTGGCTGTGTATATATGGCTTCATCTCAGCATCCCTTTCTTCTCCACATCCCTCTATTAAACAGTTTATAAGTGATATAAGCATCTGAGTGATTATTTTATAAGTGGATTGTGGGACTGCAGGGCTTGGGGAACCTGGAGAGAAGCCCTCCAGCAACAAATGGCGCCCAACGGCTCAAGTTTCTACCTTAAACCTGAGAATATTTAATAACCAATTCTAAACAGAGCCAAAACCAGGTTCCTGCTTCTTGTCTCATACGGGCAGCTAGACGCTGCAAAACTCAGGTTTGAACACTGGCAGGTTCCTGGTGTGTGCGTCTGACTGGCAGTATGGCAGTAATGAGGTGTCTGCCAGAGGCACATTAAGCTGTGTGGTAGATTTAGTCTTTACTAGTATTTTTTTTTTTTTTTAAAAGAGGTTTCTGGGCTACACGCTGCTTTGATAAAAGCTTAGACCCACTATTTCTGAGACTTGATGACTCCCAGAGCTGGCGGAAAACGTATCACCGCCATGTTGGGAAGATGAAGTGGGCGGAGCCAGTAGCCACAGCGCCATTTCAGGCTTAAAAGGCTGCAGTTTAAAACAATAGGCTCAAGGTAATATAAAAAAATAAGCCACATAAAGATGGCTATCACACAGAGAATCTGGATTATGGTCTCTTTGATATTTGTAACTAAAGAAAAACATTTGATTACAAAAGCTGTTGAGTTATGCCAAAATGTATATTTTAAAGGTACCTTGACTTCAAAATTTGGATATAAGGATATGTTACTTTGGAAAAGCGGCTCTGATTTTGTTTCTACAGAAAGCAGAGGCTATGGATTTATTCCAGATTAAGATACATCAGGTTTGACCAGCCAAGACCACCTGGAAGGTCTCCGATGACACCATGGCCCAGATGATCCAACATCCAGAATCTTTTCAAAGCAACTGGCTCAGACGATACAGTCTCACGAACTACTCCATGATCCTAAAGTTTTCTTTGTGTTCCCATAAGATACAGTGCCCCCCTCCAGCAGGAAGTAGTAAGAGAAGCTACGCCCAAATTCCCAAATATACCAAGCTGACTTTGGAGATGTGTAAAAGTTAAAACCTTCCTTTTTAAAAAAAGAAAAGGGGAAGTGCTGTGGGATGGTCTGTATGTCAAATTGCTCTGATTGGTCAATAAATAAAACACTGATTGGCCAGGGGCCAGGCAGGAAGTAGGTAGGACAAGGAGAGAGGAGAATTCTGGGAAGCAGTAGGCTGAGGAGAGAGACACTGCCAGCCGTCGCCATGACCAGCAGCATATGAAGACGCCAGTAAGCCACCAGCCACTTGGCAAGGTATAGATTTATGGAAATGGATTAATTTAAGCTATAAGAACAGTTAGCAAGAAGCCTGCCATGGCCATACAGTTTGTATGCAATATAAGTTTCTGTGTTTACTTGGTTGGGTCTGAGCAGCTATGGGGCTGGAAGGTGACAGAGATTTGTCTTAACTGTGGGCAAGGCAGGAAAACTCTAGCTACAGTCCTGTTTTGATTAACCCTGTTTTCTTCTAATTCAAAGAGATGAGTTATGAGCAATTAATAACCTCTGACAAAGGGAGAAGTAGACATCCCCAGTGATTGGCCTCTTGATTAGTTAGCCAATACCAAGTATAGGCTGTTGCTGGGGGGCTTCTCTCCAGGTTCCCCAAGCCCCGCAGTCCCACAATCCACTTATAAAATAATCACTCAGACGCTTATATCACTTATAAACTGTATGGCCATGGCAGGCTTCTTGCTAACTGTTCTTTTATCTTAAATTAACCCATTTTTATAAATCTATACCTTGCCACATGGCTGGTGGCTTACCGGCGTCTTCACATGCTGCTTATCCTGGCGGTGGCTGCAGTGTCTCTCCCCTCAGCCTTCTGTTTCCCAGAATTCTCCTCTCTCCTTGTCCCACCTACTTCCTGCCTGGCCAACTACTTCCTGCCTGGTCACTGGCCATCAGTGTTTTATTTATATAGAGTGATATCCACAGCAGTGGGCAACACTAAACAAACTCAGAATGTGGTATATACATATCTATCTATCTATTTGTTTGTATATAAAAGAACAATGGTTAAAAAGAGGAAAGCCTTGAATTTAGGAGACATCATTAGTTGGGAAGTGAGAGTTAATGGAAGGAGGGGTGTATATTATGTAATTTTATTTTAATATTATATCCTTACATTTTCTACCTACCATCTATCATCCACTCATCTACCATCTATCTATCTAGTCTGAGGCATTTTTGTCATGCTTGACTAAACATATAGACTGCTGTGTTTTACATGATTTATGAATCTTTTTTGACACAGATTGTGTAAAGGGTTTTAATCCCCAGTGGAGTAAGTATTTCTGACAGTAGAGTTATAGCTGGAAGGATTGGTAAGCACAGAGTTATGGAGACTACAAAATGTGACCCAAAAGACGTGCATGCCAAATACTTAAATCTTATAATTATCTAGGGAATTGATGGTGAAAATAAGTCTCTTACACTACAAAGTATACATTTTTTTTCTTAAATCTCTTCAATGGGGTGTATATATTTTTAAATGATGTGTGATCCTTGTCATGAAATGGCATCACTAAGAATGTTTACATCAAAACCTTGACATTTCCAGAATACTTGTGATGAAGAAAAACGTCTAAAAGGAGGTTTGTTTATTTTAGACTCAGACTAGAGGAGTCTACATCTTCCTTAGTTGAATTCTCAGTTGAAAAATGCAGACCATTTCTGTACCCATTTATTTTCTCTGTGCCATGGCCAAATACCTGGAGGAAAAAAAATCTTTAAGAAGTCAGGTTTCATTTTGACTCAAGGTTTGAGAAGACACAGACAGGTAGCAGAAGGTGGGAGTATGAGGAGCTGATCACAGTATGTCCACAATCAAGGAGCAGAGAGTGGTAAGTACTAATAATAGATCACTTTCTCTTTTTATTCAACCATTAGTCTATGGGTTGGGGCCCAGTCCAGGGCATGTTTTAATCAGTTAATCCTCTCAGCAAACATCCTCACAGACACATTCAAATCATGTCTCAATAGTATCCTAAATATTTATTACTGCAATTAAGTTGGCAATAAAAATTAATCACTACAGATTTACATAATTACCATGTACAATATGGAGATATATTTGTACGTTTTAATATTTTATTATGAACTTTCTTTCAGAGTAGTAATTTTCCTGATTCCAGACTCATTTCTAATCTTTGCAGAACTCTATCTATAATGTAGCTTATTAATGTCCATTGTGGTAGCTCATGACTGTAATCCCAACACTTGGAGTCTGAGGTAGAAAGATTGTTCTGAGTTTGAAGCCATGCTTCTCTACATAATGAGTTCAAGTCTAATTGGACTATGGAATGATATTTTCTCTCAAAACACAACAATGAAAGCAAACACAAAAAAGAAAGAAAGAAAGAAAGAAAGAAAGAAAGAAAGAAAGAAAGAAAGAAAGGAAGGAAGGAAGGAAGGAAGGAAGGAGAAAGGAAGGTAGGAGAAAGGAAGGAAGGAAGGTAGGAGAAGGGAAAGGAAGAAAGAAAGAAAGAAAGAAAGGAAGGAAGGAAGGAAGGAAGGAAGGAAGGAAGGAAAGAAAGAAAGAGAAGAGAGAATGAGAGAGAAAAAAAGAGAAAGAGAGCGAGAGAGGAGGGAGGAGGAAGGAAGGAAGGAAGGAAGGAAGGAAGGAAGGAAGGAAGGAAGGAAGAAAGAAAGAAAGAAAGGGAGGGAGGGAGAGAAAATTAGAAAGTTTTTTCAAATATTGTTTCTTGCAGTGTAGTTACTTTTCAATTTTTCATATCTTCCGACTCCTGAACCTTGTGGGTAATTTGAGAATAACCAATATTTAAGCAGATTCATTATATTTAAAATCCACATTATTTGTTCAGTTTCTCCAAAGATATCTTTACTAATATATGTTAGATAAAGGAAATGTAAATTTAAGAGAATGTAAAATTAGGAACTCAAAGCTATTTTTAAAAGTAATTAAATTCTTTCTTGATCTTTCTTTCTTGATCTTTCTTCTTTCCTTTCTTTCTCTCTCTCTCTCTCTCTCTCTCTCTCTCTCTCTCTCTCTCTTTTTCTTTCTTTTTCTTTGTCTTTTTATTCACAGTGGAGAAAGGCTTTTATTAGGAGTGAGGAATAACACACACATCAAGGCACACAGAAAGACCCAAGAGCTGGGGGTTGCAGGGTTGATGAGAGTTCTTCCTCATCTAATTTAGGGTTGGTCAGTTTGGACAGAGACAGGGAGGCTGGCAGGCCCACAACTTTCAGGTAGGCCAGTCCTAGTTTGGACTTGAGCTTGTCAGATTGGCTTACTAGCATAGGTGCCTGCCCTGCAGGAGAAATCATTCATGAATCAGTAAAACCTGATGGTAAATACTGTGTGAAATTGGGTACTTTCTTTTTTTTTTTTTTTTTTTTTAGCTCCAGCCATCTTTATTTATACATCAAAAACAAGCATGCTTTTCCATAATAACAAACATGTTTTTTCCATCCTCCATTAACCCCCAGCAAAAACAAATATGTCAAATGTGTTTTTCCCAACTTTAACATCAAAACATCTTTAAACCCAAAACAACAGTTATCATTTTGCTGGCTTGGCCAAATATCGAGTTGGGTACATCCTGTCTTTACAAAACTAAAAGGTAATTGACATAGGAACACATTTTCAAGAACAACAATATCATTCAAAACATATTTACAGAAATAGGGGTGATCTGCCTCCGATCCTGTCAGCTCTGAATCAGAACAGCTCCCAGGCTCTTTCAGACAGCTGGCTTCCCCAGACAAGAAACCTGAGAAGCATCAGCTCCCAAAGAATTTTAGGGGAAAATATTGGAGAAAAATTGGGTTTCCAGGAATGATCACATCTGTTCCATGCAAGATTGACAAAATGACACTAAATCCACCAAGAGAATCATCAATATCATGAGAGAGAAGAGAGAATGCAGGCCGAGTGGTCCCAGCAGTATCCTGCAGTATCCTGAAGTCCACTGGTCCTCGCTGAGTAAGACTGTCCCTGTGGGCTTTTACCTCATCTGGACCTGTTGGACAAGCACTCATAGACTGGTCCAAAATTAGACCGCAGGGCTCCCAACAGAGAATCATTGGTCTGAGGGCATATAATCAACCCAATATGGCAGGAATTTAACAAAGTTGGTCATATTGCTCCCACAGTCAAGAAGCCAGGGTAGATGAATGCTAACACCCAGCTGCTTTCTCCTTTTTTCCTTTTTATTTATCCTTGGACCTTAGGCCATAGGATGGTACCACCTATGAAATTGGGTACTTTCAATGAGTACCTTTTGGGGTGTGTAAATTACATCCTAAAGAAGCATTATCATGAAATGCAAAAATGTGTATAATTTTAAGAAAGCCAAAATATAGTGAAGATTTGGGGGTACAGACAAACAGAAGAGCTGTGGACAAACTGCCACTCACAGGAACATAGCCACTCCAGTTGTTGAAGGGGATGTGAGCTGCACAAAAGCTCTTTGCTGGCAATGGTGTTTGCTTGTACAGCCTCTCTTTGGGTTGGATGGGTTTACCAGTAAATACCATGTGATCCTCCCTTCTAATTTCAATTATATACTTCACAGTAGAAAGTATCTCTGAGGCTTCTGTGCTTTTGGTACAGTTAAGAGGCAAAAAATGTAAATGGAAAAAACTCAGTGCAGGAAGATAGACTGAGACTTGTATGGTTGTGCTTCCTAAAGTTAGATATGTAGCAACTGAGAAAGAATGTGACCTACCTCACTTTGACTTCATTGGTCCATCCCTTGTACAAAGCCCTCCACGAAACAATCCAAAACTGGGGGAGTACAATACCATAAAGGATTCCCAGAAAGACACAGTGAGTAATTAATGGAAAATACTGATTGTAGTAAACGCTAAACATTCATCAAATTTAGTTAATACATGAAAACAACTATAATTTATGTTAATGTAAGTAAATTATAGGAACATAAATTGTATCTCACATTGTTTCAAGCATGTAGGTATGGAGAATAACATACTAGTCAAAGACTAGTTAAGAATGGGCAAATTTTACTTTTTGTGAGAGGAATGAGTTTCAGAACAATATCAGAAGATTAAAATAATCAAAAGTAAATAAAGTATGTGTGCATTTATCTGTAATAGAGTTTCAAAGTAGATTAGTAAAAATGATAGGACTTAAGCAAAAAATACATCTACAATTAGAGTTGGAAACTGTAACGTTGTTCTCAGTAATTGATCAAGGAAACACAAAATCAGTAAGACACAGGAGATGTTGAAAACATTATCAACCACTCTGATCTAAAACATTAAGAGCACTCCATGTAATAACAGCGAAACACCCTCTCTTTTCAAATGCACCTGTAATAAGAACCACATAGGCCTATAGGATGTATCTTAATAGATTTAAAATAAAAAGCAATTAAACGTGTATTTTTAATCAAGTTCCTGGTCTGATCTAAACCCCCATTCCCTTGACAGTATCCTTGTCTTTGTTCACTCTGCTTTCCATTGTGTTCTTTTACCAACAGACAAATGCCAACCCCCTCACCCCAGTGAACAACCCCCTCATCACCCCTGTGAACAACATCCTCACCCCTGTGAACAACCTCCTCACCCCCAAACCTGTGAACAACCCCCTCACCCAGTGAACCCCTCACCCCTGTGAACACCCCCCCTGTGAACAACATCCTCACCCCCTGTGAACAACCTCCTCACCCCTGTGAACAACCTCTTCATCCCTGTGAACAACCCCCTCACCCAGTGAACAACCCCTTCACCCAGTGAACAACCCCCTCATCACCCCTGTGAACAACCTCCTCACCCCTGTGAACAACCTCCTCACACCTGTGAACAACCTCTTCACCCAGTGAACAACCCTCACCCCTGTGAACAACCCCCTCACCACCCTGTGAACAACCTCCTCCTCACCCCTGTGAACAACCTCCTCACCACCCCTGTGAACAACCTCTTCACCCCTGTGAACAACCCCCTCACCCCTGTGAACAACCTCCTTCACCCCTGTGAACAACCCCCTCATCACCCCTGTGAACAACCTCTTCACCCCTGTGAACAACCCCCTCACCCCTGTGAACAACCCCCTCACCCCTGTGAACAACCCCCTCATCACCCCTGTGAACAACATCCTCACCCCTATGAACAACCTCATCACCCCTGTGAACAACCTCCTCACCCCTATGAACAACATCCTCACCCCTGTGAACAACCTCCTCCTCACCCCTGTGAACAACCTCTTCACCCCTATGAACAACATCCTCACCCCTGTGAACAACACACCCCTCACCTCCTCCTCACCCCTGTGAACAACCTCTTCACCCCTATGAACAACCTCCTCACCCCTGTGAACAACCCCCTCACCCCTGTGAACAACCTCCTCCTCACCCCTGTGAACAACCCCTCACCCCTGTGAACAACCCCCTCACTCTAGTGAACAACTCCCTCATCACCCCTGTGAACACTTTTTTTTTTTCTTCTAGAAAAGGGACTTGCAGAGGCCAATGGGGGCTTCTCTCTAAACCCCTAGGGGGAGACAGCCTGCTGGGCAGCCTGGAGTACACCCAAATACAGCTTGCTTTAATTTGGACAACTGTGGACTTGATCCTTTTTCATGAATAGGGATTAACAGTCATTAACTTAAAGTCAATGATAAAGGACCACTTCAACCAGTTGTGATGGTACATACCTGTAATCCAAGCCAAGGAGAGGTGAAGGCAGGAGGATTACTGTAAACTCAAAGATAGCCTGGGCTATTAAATCTTTACTCAAAAGACAAAAGAAAATTAGTAATCTACACTAGGAAACTAAACATCACACTTCTGAATTTTCATCATCCAAATAGATAATGGGAAGGGAAATTAAAATACGTCATTATTTGTATAAAAATGAAAAGTAAACCTAGCATATAAAATTTGTACTATACAGAAAATGAACAGACTATGTTAAAATTCATAATATTTGATATTCATATTACAAAGGGATTTAGAGTAAATAACTTAAGTTTCTACTATATGAAACTAAAGAATGAAGAGGAAATTAAAACTCTGACTAGAAAGAAAGGAAACAATAAAGAGGAGAAATCAGACACTGAAGGCAGAAAGACAACACAGAAAATCAAGAAAACCTAAATTGGATTTCTTGAACAGAGTAATAGAATTAATAAATTTCTTGCTGAGATGTCTTAAGAAGATGCTAGAAGGTTTAGTTTATAGGCATTGTGGATGAATGAGTGGGTCCATTCAGAAAACATCCAACAATGACAAAGAGGGAACACTGTCAACAATGCTAGGGTCATACATTATTCCACAATGAAAGAAAAGAAGACCACATTTTTAAAAACTTAAAGATATAGATGGGGTGCACAGTCTATAGGGATGTGGGTAGGTGTGTTCGACTAGTTTTTATGTTGATTTGACACAGGCTGGCGTCATCAGAGAGAAGGAAACAGCAATTGAGAAAATACCACCAAAGGATCTGGCTGTAGCCAGGCCTATAGAACATTTTTTAAATTAGTGATGATCTGGGAGGGCCCACCTCATGTCAATGGTGACTCCTCTCTTCCTGAGTTCTTTAAGGAAGTGGGCTGAGCAAGCTATAAGAAGCCAGCCAGTAAGTAGAACCACCCCACAGCCTCAGCATCAGCTCCTGCCCAACCAGGTTCCTACCCTGCTTGAGTTCTTCTCCTGACTTCCTTCAATGATGGACTGCAATATGGAAGAGTAAGCCAAATAAATCTATTTTTCTCTCCTACTTGCTTTTAGTCATTATATGTGTGTGTGTGTATATAATGTTTATATTATATATATAAATTCTTAAATAAATTGAAATCTCATCCATGTATATTTAACATAAACAAATAAAAAGATACCAGAAGAAATATAAATACTGTCATAGGAGAATGTCAATGTAAATTTATAAAGAAAAATTCTAATATAAAACTTTTCAGGCCAATATGTCAGAATAAAATTTGCATAATAGCTAATTTAGATAAAGATATCACAAAATAATTACTAATTGACATTTTTCATAAACAAAAAATATTGTAAAAGATTATTTTAAGGTGTGCTACTTTTGTTTATGCTCTGAAACATTTGTTTAATGATGCAAAGATGTGTTTGGTTAAATAAAATTCACCTGTGGTCAGGAGGCTGAATTGCAACTAGTTGACAGGAAGTGATGGGGAGGAGTCAGGTGAGAAAGGGGTTTTAAGGAGGGGAGAGGAGAAGCACAAGGGCTTTTTGGAGGACATGAGCAGGGAGAGGAGGTGAACTACTGTGGTGGTATTCTAATTGTACTGAAATGTGATTTTGATTGTATGTTAATAAATAAAGTTACCCGGTTTGTCAGAGCTATTAGAGCCATAGACAGAGTGTGGCGGTGGTGGCACACGCCTTTAATCCCATAGTTCTCTGTGTGTTCAGGGATACAGCCAGCATTGGAGACATATGCCTTTAAGACCTAGGGGGCTGTACATTCAGATAGTGACGAGGCAGTCACGTGTTTGGGTTTACAACCAATGAGAAGGCAGAACAATAATACTATAAAAAAGACGTACAGACAGGATATAGCTCTCTTTCGGGAAGCTGGGACACCGCAGGCGGAAGGGTGAGATTTTAGCTCTGAGCTCTGACCTCTCGGCTTTCTCTTTTACACTGTTTCTGTGTTTCTTATTTAATAAGACGTTTGGTTACATCTACAAACTACTCGCTATTCAGCCTCTCTGAATAGTAGAATTCCACCTTAACCTTTGAATCTTGAGTTCTTTAGAGGGACAGAAATTTAGCTAACTAAATTTCTCATAGCTTTGAGTTGAAGTTGGAGCCTGAGGGAATAGCTTAAAAGGCAACAACAATTAAATAAAAGGACAACACAAAAACAGTTAAATCCTCAATGAAAAGAATGTTAGATAAATGAATATATCACATACAACTAGGTTTTATTCCTGTAAATCAAAGCTACTTTGCTGTTGTAATCAATCACTATTGTTTAAGTGTATAGGTCCATAGTATTGTGCTTGCCAAAAAACTTAATACCCTTAGTTTATGTCTAGCACAAATAAAAATTAATATGTTTTTAAAAATTTAAAATAGAGCCGGGCGGTGGTGGCGCACGCCTTTAATCCCAGCACTTGGGAGGCAGAGGCAGGCGGATCTCTGTGAGTTCGAGGCCAGCCTGGGCTACCAAGTGAGTCCCAGGAAAGGCGCAAAGCTACACAGAGAAACCCTGTCTCGAAAAACCAAAAAAAAAAAAAAAAAAAAAAAAAATTTAAAATAGAAAGTATCCAAGGAACTAATACAGAGCTTGTTTTGGTATTTAAATATCTATTCATCTTGGATGGATTTATTATAGAAATATAATCACCCTAAGACATAGTGAGTTTTATTCCTAGAAGGAATCAGCTATTTATCTCTTAGGATCTTTGTACCTCTGTCATTTTTACCAAAGAAGAAGTTCAAGGGACTATGATCATGTTAACTATGATTTATGCAGTGCTATTTGAAATTCAAATGCCCTCTGTTCCATTTGGTGTGAATTTGTTCATGATTTTTGCTTGTGTGATCCTTTAGCTAATCTTCTTTAGGGACACAGCCGACAGACTGCTTGCAATCATTCTGGAAACGTACACCATGATATCCCAGGAGTTAGAACTCGCTCTATACATTTGGGTGTTCAATCTGATAACTGAATGCCTACTATGTTTAAAAGGATGGTTGGGAGCTCGCACCTTTACAGCCCTCAAACACTTCGTGTTTGCCAGCCCGTCCCTCCTTTTCAAATCCTATGCGCTTTGGTTTTCTCAGTGCATCTGTGACAATATTGTAACTCACCTCAAAAAACAAGAATCAACGAACTACAGCAAAAATGTCCTTTAACATGGCAAAGACGCTCGATTAATATCCATAGCTAATACCCTACTTAATGGTGATGGAACGGTGAAAACAGGAGAGACTGCACGCAGACGGTTTCAAGAGTCAACGTTGTGCTAGAGTGGTGGCCACTGTAATTACGCAGGGAAACAATAAAGCCATGCAGATTGGAAACTAAGAAACAAATAAATTCTGTGGGCCCACAATACCTGCAATACAACTGGCTATGCAGAAAATATCCAAATGTAAACCTAAATTTCCTAGAAGTAATTCATCAATTTAATGAGGTCATAGGATGTAAGGATTTAGAATCCAATGATGATAACCAGTTTTGGAGAACAGAATTTCCTGGATATTACCCAGGTTCTCTCTCTCTCTCTCTCTCTCTCTCTCTCTCTCTCTCTCTCTCTCTCTCTCTCTCTCTCTCTCTCTCTCACACACACACACACACACACACACACACACACACACACACACATGTCTTGTCACTGATGTGATATACTGGCCTGAACATAATTTAATCTAATCGTAACAAAATAAGAACAAACTCTCATTTGAGAAATGTTTCAAAATAGGTCACTCAATCATCTTCTAAAGTGCTAGCTTCATGAAAGTCAGCAAAAAATGTGAACAGATTTTACAACAAAGAAGAAATGAAAATAAATATGACAAATGTAACTGGGGTATAAAATGTTTTGTTTATTGAACAATACTGTATCAATGTTACTTATTTTGTTTCTTGCTTCATAGAGGGTACCATATAATGTAAAGTTTACTTTAAAGTTATCAGTACTAATTTATAATTAGTTTATTGAAATTTAGTTATAGCCAAAGGAAAATGTAGTGAAGGTCTCTAAGCAGAATTGCAAAGTATAGTAGTAATAGTATTTTATACATCAAATCGAAAAAAAATTATTCTATTAATCCTCTTTTTTTGTTGTTGCTTATAGTCTCCCAGAGAAATGTGTCTGTTTTTCTTTACTTTCTCACAATGTGTGGACATGTTTGTGTATATTGATTCTTCTCGGGTCACTAATGCCTGGATCATAGCTCTGGCTTGAAATAAACAGAAGGCCTGTTTTTTATTGTTCTTGTTTTTATAAGAAGGAAGAGATCGTTTCCTCTCTGCTTCTCCTCCTCACCTCACACTGTCCTTTTCTAATTTCTAATCCACTTTTTCATTTCTCTATCGTTTCTGTATCCTCCCCTCCTCCCCAGCTCCTTTTTCCTGCTTCTCCCACTTGCATTCTCTTTGGCAAATGGCTCAATCCCAAGTGAAACCACACAGGATCATGGAACCAAAACCTCTGAAAGAAATAAATTCATGCTGGGCAGTGGTGGCGCATGCCTTTAATCCCACCACTCGGGAGGCAGAGCCAGGCGGATCTCTGTGAGTTCGAGGCCAGCCTGGGCTACCAAGTGAGCTCCAGGAAAGGCGCAAAGCTACGCAGAGAAACCCTGTCTCGGAAAAAAAAAAAAAAAGAAATTCATAATTGTCTGAAAAAATTCATCAAACAAAAGATCTTGAAAGGTCTGAAAAAGTGATATGAAGGGCAGATAAAAAGTTAATAAATTCATATATCACCAAGATGCATTTATTTTTGTATTTTTATTATTTCTTAGATTATTTATTTTATTCATGTCTCTTTGTGTGTTTATGAAACATGTATGCAAATACCTGTGGATCCAGCAGAGGATTTTGGATTCCCTGAAGCTGGTGTTACAGGTGACTGTAAGGGACCTGACCTGGTTGCTTGGAAGTAAACTCTGGTCCATAGCAAGGTCAGCAAACACTTCAAAACATTCATAAAAAAATTAAATTTATGAACGTTTATTTAAATAAATATATATGAAGAACATGAGTTTTCTCTATAAATTTGTTTTGATTCTTTTTAATATCAAGTGGGGCAATATAACAAGGAAAGAGACACAAATTCCAAATTAAGACCCAGAGAGGCTCAGCTAGCAAAGTTCTTTAAACCTCTTAAGTTACAATCGGATATGTCTGTCAGTGAGAAGTAAGGACTATACCCAGAAGAAAGCAGCTCTGAGTAGGGCACAAGAACATTGTCTATAAACTTTATTCCAGAAAAGTGTCTCCCCTGAAGATCCAGGAAGAACATCCTACTTGGTTCTGTCCATCAAGATAGCTACAGAAGCAATGGGCAGAAATGTAACAGATGGAATTGATTAAGTTTTAAATTTTTTATTATTAGAAGAATCCATTCCAATATTTAATACCTCACATATCAATCACATCCCAAACTTCATTTACTGTCTCTGCCATAGAAACCATGTATTTCTTGCCTCTCATGAGGCCATATGTGTGAGTGTTTAATGGATACTCTGTGGGAGAAACATATGGAGACAAAGAGGTTATGGATGGAGTGGGAGGTGATGTTACATTTCTCCACATGATGGTGATAAATCTTTCTTACACAAACACTCACATGGCTTTTCTTTTTTTAGTGTATTTTTTTTTTTTATCCCTCAGCTCAGTTTTCATGCTTACTTGACTTTTATTGTTGGCTGTGTCATCATCCTTGTATCTTCTACTTCGATTTAATATTCTTACTACTGAATCGCCTTCTCTGCTATACAGTTCTTGAAGACATTGTCTCAGATGAGTATAGTAACACTTTGAATACAATTAACTAATGTTAGTTAATTGTTAATTAATAATTAACAGTTGCTTTTCCAGTAAAGTATATAGGAAGATTTACCTCTTCTCTTGGGGAACAAGATTTGTTAATAGTATCATCCCTATATTTTGATATCTGGATATAGGACAAGAGTTGTGAATTGGAAATCTATCCATAATGACCTGATTTTGTGTTGATATAAAAATAAGCTGATGATATCTCTTACACCTTTTCAAGTTTCTTTCCTGAGTTTCAATGATGAACATTACTGTTACTGATTTCTTATTTCAAATCATGGAAGCAGATAATGTTTACATTTTTTTGTAGGTAGTGGTCTTCTATATATTCCAAAAAATGATGCAGTTTATGGGACAAATCCATGCTAAAGAGAGAATTTTATTTAGGAACATAATGATTTGAATGCAATCTATTGCCAAAAAAAACCTTTGCATTGAAGATATGTGTTAGTTACTTTTCTCATTGGTGTGGCAATTGGCCTGTCAGAAACTAATGAGAGTAAATGTTTATTTTGCTCATATTTCTGGGAATATAGCCTATCACAACAGGGAATGTATGGCAGCTGGGATAATATGTGTCACTTCCTGGAAGATTCATAAACAGTAAGTATATATGCAAACAGAGGTTGAGACAGTCTAATATCCTTCTCAAAGACCATACTTCCTATTAGAAAGGTGCCACAGCAGCATTATCAGTAGAGGACCAAGTGTTCAGACACTTGCACCTGGGGAATGATTTTACTGTTAAACCATAACAGGACATTGATAAAATTTCTGGACAGAAATATTGTAACTTCTTCCTCCTATAAATAGCTCAACTTCATTCCTGGTAAACTTGTTTTATTCATCCTATACATGGAAAAGGAGCTCTCAAACCTCCAGGAATGGTTTGCTCAGGTCACAGAATTGCCTAAATAAATGCTTGGGAGTGTTCCTCCAAAGTTATGTGGAGATAAACACCACATTTGGGAGTGAGTGAATCCATACAGCATCATGAAAAGTATATACTAATTACAAGCCAGGCATATAATTATAATAGCACAGGAATACTTTTCTTACTTGGAATTACCAATATGTTCCTGAAATAACAAGAGGAAAGGCTTAGTTTTATGCCCAAATATGTGTGCCTGATGCTTGTCTGAATGCGGTATCTATTTTCTCACTTTAGGTATATGTAAATTGCTAATCTTGTCCCTTCCCATAGACTCTAGAAAAATAATTTCTCATTTGGGATTTAGGACTGGGATCAGCTTGGTTGTTAGTCTTTAGTAGTCACTGTTGCAGTTTTGGTTGTACTCAAGATACTCAGTGGTTTATAACCTCCTAGTCATTCTACTCTTAAAGTGCTATAGTATGGCTGACATAGACAGCTAAACCAACAGTATCACATGAAACAACAGACACATGTCCCTGTCTCCACAGGCACCAAGAACAACCTTTAAATTAATAACATATATCTCAGCATCAGATAATATAGCTTCACCTTTGAAAAATTTATATTTGAATAATATTACTTATTTCCTGTTTTATACTACTTTAATACCAATTTTCTTTTCTTTCTCCACCAGACAGAACAGCATCTCTCTTCCTTACAAATAAACACACATGATGTTCTATTTGGTGACAATTTCCTGTTAGCAAAGAAAAATATCACCACATATTAGGCATGAATGTAATCGTAGTATAGTATAGTTCATTTTATTAGTTAAAGAAAATGAGACATAGGATGCTATGTGGTCATCATAGGGGATTTGTTTCAAGATACATATTCACCTGCCCTACAAACATCTGTGGATGCTTGCCCTTTCATATAAATTATTTTATATTTTCATTAAATATTTTATTGGGAAGTACTTGATTGGGAATCCATTGCAAAACCTTCAAGTGAAAGCTAACCTTTCTATAAAACCCTTATTCACCTGAATTTCCAATTGACTTTCCTGTACATCAAGGGCAATCCTTGAGAATAAACACTTGGTTGCATTTTACTAACTCTAGAGGCTACATTTTGTTATACTGTAAACTGTCTTTAATTTTTGTTCTTTACAAAATGTGTTTGTCCATTCTTTGTATTAGTGGCATTCTTATGTAGTCCCTTTTCCATTCACCATTTTCTTGTTACTGTTTCTGTATTTGTAATTCCTGAAAAGCTGACATGAACACAAATAATACTTAGTTTATTTCAATTATATAACATATTCTCTAGAAATCCCAGTTTTCAATGTTGATTACATTGTTATTCTTAATATTTTTGTGCTTCCTCAGCAGGAATATTTTCTAATTCCAGTTTTTCTTTTGGGTCACCCTTGTGATTTCAAATATTCTCAAACTTTGCAAAGACTGATTTTCTAGTTATCTACTGAATATAAATTATTGTGAGAATTGATTCCATGTAATTACTTTGTATATTCATCCATGTTGATTGCCATTATTTTCATTCATAGTTGGTTAGTTAGTTAATCGGTTGGTTGGTTAGGTAGTTAGTTAGCTAATTAGCTGTTTATTTTTAAAGAGCAAATGAGCTTTGTGATTTCAACCAAACCCTGGCAAGAGAATTTGTTAGGAATGGCTTTTTTGGTATCTTACATGTTTGCAAACAGTGGGATTCTATCTTCATACATAATTGATAGTTTGGATGTATGTAGAATTCTAAGGTAAATGTAATTTCCCTTTTGAGTAGGAAGGAAATGCTATCCTGCTTGTTGGCATTCAATGTAACTATTGTGAGACATTTCATTCTGATAAGCTCTTTGTGCCTGGGTCTCCATATCTGTTTGTTCAATGTATACTCGTTTTGCAAATTCCTATTAGTGTAATTAGGTGTGTACGTTCTCCACTTACTATGCTGAGTGAGCTTTTTTGTTCTAGAGTCGTGTCTTAGTTGGGAAAAGCTTTCTACACATATTTGATTCTTTCTCTGATCCAGTTGTTCTGAGCTTCTAACATAGTCCTTGGCTACTCTTAAGGCTTATTGATTGTATTTTGTGTTTTATGTTGTTCACATCTGTAGCTGAAGTTTTCCTGTGTCCTACCTGGTCTGTAGCCACTCAAACCCAAGTAAACACACAGAGGTTTATATTAATCAAAACTGCTTGGCCATTAGCTCAGGCCTACCACTGACTAGCTCTTACACCTAAACTCAGCCCATTTTTGTTCATCTATATGTTGCCACGAGTTCTGTGGCTTTACCTGTGTACCATTACATGCTGCTCCCTGAACAGCAGGCTGGCATCTCCTCACTCAGCCTTCCTCTTCCCAGAATTCTCCTTGTCTGCTTATCCCACCTATACTTCCTGCCTGGCTACTGGCCAATCAGTATTTTATTAAACCAGTGTACAAAAGCATTGTCCTACAGCACACACCTTTCTAATCATGTCTTTATTTTGTTTCTACTTCTTTACATAAGATTCTAAACTGTATTTCCTAAAATGTCTATAGCTTCACCTCCAACATTTTTTTCTCTTTCTTTTTGATTGATAATAGATCCTTCTCTCATACAATACATACCAACCACAGTTGTTCTCCCTACACTTCTGTCTCACCCAAATCCATTCCTCGTAACACGAATCTTAAAAGATCTTATTAATAAAAACAAACTGGGAGCCAGGTATTGGGATGAAGGCTGAAAGATCAGAGAGACAGAACCAGCCACAGCAACCTCACCAATTCCTCAGCTGATGTCGTTTCCTCAAACTGGAAGCCTCTGTGTCCTCATCCAAATGGATCTCAGTTGAACTGCTGCTCAAAAGCCTAAAAGCTTAACCAGGCTCAAGTTCCTGGTCCTCACGCCTTGCCTTCTATACCTTTCTGCTTCCTGTCATCACTTCCTGGGATTAAAGGCATATGTCACCATGCCTGGCTATTTCCAGTGTGGCTTTGAACTCACAGATATCCAGACAGATCTCTGCCTTCAGAATGCTAGAATTAAAGGTGTGTGTGTGCCACCATTTTCTGGCCTCTATATCTAGTGGCTGTTCTGCTCTCTGACCCCAGATATGTTTATTAGGGTGCACAATATATTGGGGAACACAATATCACCACAATTCCTCCTCCATTTCTCTTCAGAAAGGAGCAGTTTTCCAATAGTCAGCAACCAAGCAAGATACAATATGACAAGGCAAAAGCCCTCATATCAAGGCTAGACAAGATAATCCAACAGTCCAATAGTTTGAGAAGAGTCCAAAAAGTAGGGAAAAGAGTAGAAACACACCTGCTCCCAGAGTTAGGAGTGTAGTGGGTAGCCGTTCCAGCTTTGACCTGGAAATACCACCACTTTTGAGGCTTCGGTAACTGTCACACCTACAAGGCGGAGCCCAGAGAAGACCCCTGAAGACCCGAGATCCAGATGGGCCAGCTCTCTTGGTTCCTGGATACTGGATGTTGGACGTAGACTAAGCAGAGTTCTCCAGAGAACACCACTGGACTGGGCTACACCTTTCCCAGACCCTGTAACCCATCCCTTCACTTGTAAGTTACCCCACAAAATAAGCCTCCCTTTTAACTACACGGAGTTGCCTTAATATTCCCATGGAAGCACTAAGCTAACAGCCACAACATTCACACAGAGGACCTTGTGCAGACCTGAACAGGTCTCATGCTTGCCTCTTCAGTATCTGTGAGCCCATAGGAGCCCTGCTTAGTTGATTCAGTGTGCTATGTTCTCCTATGTCCTCCCTGTCCTCTGACTCTGACAATCTTTCTGCCCCCTCTTCCATGGGATTCCTGGAACTCCAAGGGAAGTGACCAAGGTAGACTTCCAATTTAGATTCTCTCTGAATAAAGGATAGCTCTGGGTCTCTGCATTCACTTCTGTCTGCTGCCAGAGAAAGTCTCTCTGACAACTCCTGCGCAAGGCACCGATTCATGAATATAGCAGAATATACTTAGGAACCATTTCATATATATAGTTGACCAGTTGTGTTTGGTGCTACCCTAGCTCCCTGGGCAATCCAGTCTCAGGTTCCTTGCCATCTAGACAGTGTCAGGCTTGGGCTCTCCCATGTGGCATGGGCCTGAAGTTAAACCAGACATTGGTTGGCCACTCCTGCAAATTCCATGACCTCATTTTCTTAAAAAAAAAAAAAAAAAAAAAAAAAAGCATTTCCACTGTATAGCACTAGAACCCACACACTCATTCTCTAGGTTCTAGTTATTCAATTTGGCATGTTTTTATATAAGGTATGTATTTGTACTTCCAGAAATTCTGGCTCTTAAATATTTCCTTGACACGTGGATCGTGCTTTTAAAATGTGAATGATTCTCTCCTCCCTTCCTGCTGAAGTAATTTTGTGCATTTATCTTTGTCTCTTTTACTTAGAGAAATCTCCGATCACCCAAGTCCCATCTTATTAATTCACAGTTAAGACTGAATAAATCATAACATAGCAAGTCTGCTTGTGGGAAGGCACTCATAATGAGGATCAGGTAAAATAAGCTTTGCTTTTGATTGTGCAGGTGGGGGATAGCGTTTCACATAGGAAATTCCCTTGGACAGATTAAACAGGCTGCTGATATACCAAAGAAAAGGACTCTTGGTTTTGGGAGACTCTTTCTCAAATGGGGCCTACACTTGTGTGGTTTTCTGCACATACACAAACATACAAGTACCAAGGTGCATGTAAACATGTACATATCAGCATATTTCCCTTTCAATTATGGGGACAGAATTCAGATCCCAGAAGCAACGTAAAAAATCAGGCATGGTGGAATTTGTGGTAAATTCCAGTGCTAGGCAGGTAGATACCAACTGATACTTGGGTTTTGGTAATAAGCATGTACATACACATACTGTTAAACACACACATATACACACACCACCACCACTACCATCACACCACACTTAACATGTATCTGTTTGTGTAGCCATGAGGATGGTGGATCCTGGTTAGTTAGTTGACTTTCATGGTATTACCAAACCCTTCCTCTTCTCTGCCCACTGCTATTATAAAACTAGAGAGGTTATGGATGTATCAGGGTGAGTTATGGCCTTATTGTTTTGATTACTTCCTAGATTTAGCTTCATTTAGCAGGAATTCTCAGTTATTTTCCCCCTCTGCTTCCCCCCCATCTTCCACCACCATGTTCATATCTTTACATTTCTCACCTTCAAGATTATTTGGATTGTATTAGTGAGACCAAACAAAATTTCATAATTTATGTGTTGAAAATACTAACATTTCTCTTGGGTTCCATAGCTCTTTGACAACTTGGCAGAAGTCCTAAATACTCATTTCTAGAAAATAGAAAGGTCAGAAGTTCCTGAACTCTGACTGTATACATAATCTGCAGGCTCAGTTTTCCTGGGATGTTATTTAATCTTCATGGTGATAGGTTTCTAACCTTCACATTGAAGAGTTATCTAATCGTTATTGGACTTGACAGGTGATAATAAAGAGCTCTGAGAACTCTCACCAACACATCAAGATATGCATAAAACTGTAGACTAACTCACTTTGAATATAGACACCTCAGGATGATTGTGCATTAGTTAACATTAATATTTTATCTCCACATTGCTTAGACATCAAAATGAAACCACAAGCATCTCATAATACAACCAAGACCAGGCATACCCTGATTTGAGCAGGGGTCATAGAATCAGCACTCCTGTGTGGAGCTGGAAGTGTCTTCATAGGATTGCTGTTGGAATAAGTAAGTAAATAAATAAACAAATAAATAAATGAACAAACAAACAAATAAATAAATAAAATGTGTCTAGGAGAGAGAACACATCTTATTGAATTGTCAAGAGAATGTTTTTTTATTATTGCTTGTTTGCTTTCTGTAGACTATATATTTAAACATTTAACTTGCATTATATCTCAATCTTTACATTGTTTCATGTTTCCCACTACCTTTGTGGCGGTTCCTAAAAGTTTTACAGCCAGCAGTGAAATGATCTGTAGAGAGACAAGAAGGAAACTCAGTTAGACATGACTTACTTAAACAGGCTGGTTCAAACATCTGGAGTCTGACCCTGAGCGACTATTTTTTACATTTTTTTATTTTTTATTTTTATTTATTGTTTTATTTTTTGAGACAGGTTTTCCCTGTGTAGTTCTGGTGCCTCTCCTGGATCTCACTCTATAGACCAGGCTGGCCTTGAACTCACAGAGATCCGCTTGACTCTGCCTCCAGAGTGCTGGGATAAAAGGCATGTGCCACCACCGCCCAGCTATTTTTTTTTTTTTTTATGTATTTTAGCACAGGAAAACATTTATCATAACAATTATGACAACAAAGCTTAAGGCATAACTACATGAATCATCTTGAAAAGTATATGTCTTTTGCAAAGTACCTGTGACCACTTTAGTAAGAATGGGCTCTATTGACTGAGAACAATGTTCAGGATAAGGATCTAGGGAGGAAGGGTGTGTAGTAAGCATACTAGTAAACACTTTTGCAAACTACATGGGATTTCGTTTATAAGAATGGATTGTTAAGGTGAGGCCTGACCCTTCAGATAGTAAAAGATTACCAGGCTGTTAAAGAACGTGCATTCCAGGCTTCTGGACAGAACAAGCTTGTAAATCCCTTCTATTGAAGAGGAAACTGTGCATGTACAATGGTGGTTTCTCTGGTGCTGTCTGTAAGCACGTGGACTTCTGCATATCTTCACCTTAACAGTAGCTAAATAACAGACACAAGGAATGTATTTATACAGCTAAGAGGTGGAGAAGGCAGAGCTTAGAGGAGACAGTCTGATGTTAGGACCAATGTCCAGTCACTAAACCAAATTGTGTGGTCAATAAAAGCATAAACTACTCATGAGAATAATAGAAAAGATTACTCTGTGGTGAGATGGTCCTATGATTCAAACTGATACAGAAAAGGTGGTCAGGAGGCTGCCATGAAGCATCAGTAGCTGAAAAACCTCCCCCTCATAATGACAACAGCGCAATGAATTCATCTATTTGATGATAATAGCTTCAAGGTTTTTTGAATAAAGAGAACTGTGTTAATTCAAAACAAGAAAAAAAAATCCCACATCATTAATAAGACTGTTTCAAAAGTAGATTGCCGCTAAATCGTTTTATGCATTATGATTCTTTTAAGGCTTTTTAATTTTCATTTTACCTACCATCCCCAGTTCCCTCCCTCCCGTTCTTCCTCCCTTTTTTAAAAGGAAGTTTGAAAGGAAAACAAACATTAGCGTCAAGGTGTTGCTTACTGTACTCTCTACCTAGAAACTTAAAATTCAACAGCCTTAATAGTTCCAGGAGAGCCTGGGATGCCTCACACAGTGAGCAAGGCATTGGCCTTGTTTTTAAAGTGCTTGATACTTCTTTCTTTCTCTTTTGTGTTGATTGAACTATTAAGTATTTAAGTTTAAAATCTGTGCATCCAAGCTATTCTTGGTATAGCTAAACACAAATCTATCTACATCATCTAATGCAGTGGTTCTTATCCTGTGGGTCACAGCCACTTTGGGACTCAAATATTAGATATCCTGCATATCAGATATTTAGATTATGATTTAATAATAGTAGCAAAATTACAGCTATGAAGTAGCAATGAAATAATTTTATGATTGGAGGTCACCACAACATGAGAAACTGTATTAAAGGGTCTCAGTATTAGGAAGGTAGATAACCAGCAGTCTAGAATGGCGTAAAGGAACACATTTAATTCTGTAATGTGACAGGATATTGGGTTATACAGTAGAGTTGTTATCAGTCTTGCTCATTTTCCTTCTAAATGTTCATGTTATATATAGTTGCCATCACCAAAATAATTAAAGTGATGATGCCTATTGTCAGCTTCTATGAGTTATTAATACCAATTGTAGTAATCCCCTGGCACACAACTCAACCTTTTACAGAAAGGAAAACTGCAGAAGGCTTAAACACATTAAGAAAATTTAATTGGTAGCATGGTCAAAAAATAATTAGCTATCTCTTTGAAATATTTTACTTTTATTTCCCAGTTTGTCTGCAGAAGGCATCTGTTTAGGTGCCAAAAATCCCAGTGTGATATTAACTGAGTACAGTTCATTTGATATAATTTCCCACCACCGTTTTAAATGATGAGATGGTAGATCCAACTCTCACCAACATGGTACAGTTATTACAAAAGATTCAGTGAAAGCTTACAGATTGGATTCATAAAATACGAACTTAGCAAGTTAAAATGGGAATTATGAAGATAAATTGAAAAATGTCTAAAAGAAATAAAAAATTATTGCATTGTGAGTATTCCGAGAGTGGCTGACTGTAGTATGCAATATCCACTTAACAGCATTAAGGAATTAAAGGTATGCTATTGATGAAGACTGATGTGTTACTTTTGTGGATAGAACTTGGGCAGTTTTGAATAAATATTGTGATAATTGATCATTCTGTGTGATGTGCAACTGTTAAACGACACCTGATTTATGGCAGCATTCTCCCAGTGTTGGCTATGACAGATTTGCTTTGCATTTCTTCTAATAAAACCATGCTCAAACCTTCAATTACCCGTAGTAAAATGCTGCAAATCAGCAGAATAGGAATGAGTGGGAGACTTTAGCACCATTCAGATCTGGGCATCAACTCGAACCATTTCTGTCAGGTATGCTTAAAACAGGAAGATACTAATTACTGCCTAACGAGACTGGAATACTCTGACAGTGGTAAAATTGGGTTAGGGAAACCCCTTTTATAGCTGCTGGGTTATCTCAGCAGGTCCAAGGAAGCTTCTGAAAGATCAGGAAAAGTTATCTTGACATACTAATAGGAAGTGAGTTTAAAAAAAAAAAAATCAGGCTTCGATGTAATTCAATATATGGCAAGAGATCCAAGAGCCCACTGGCTTCTAACCAGTTTATTCAAAGAAATATTTCATTAATAATGCCATTGTCTCTAGTCAGATGACTTTATGAAAAATGAACCTGGGCCATATGTGTTGTTTCACATATACAAGTATGAGTTTTAGGAACTATTATGACTCTTAGGCTATGAGGTTAAAAATGTAAAATTCACTATTTAAGTAGACCAGACATTGCTAAAATACCCTTTTGCTGATCATCAGATTTGCTATAAACCAACATATAGATTTCTAGACATATTGAACACACAGGATTGTCTAGTGAACTTTTTAATGTTTGTACAAAAATTTAAAATATACTTCATGAATTTCCATCTTTATTTAATAAATAATTAGTTCTTTGTAGTATGGAAGAGTGATTCATAGATTAATAAACCTCATGATTAGATATTTATTTAGAATATGAAGTTTGAATTGTGAAAATAGGAACTCATTACTGAGGCTGACACAATTCCTAATGTCATTGTTTCCTTGGCACCTATACTGACTGCAGTAGTTGATTTAAACACCTTCATATTAATGGGCATTTTGTATTTTCTCTGTCCCACCTCATTATTAACAATGTCCTGAGTGTGAGGAAGTCTTTACTAAATTTTAGCTAAGAGAATATTTATTTACATTACTCATGATATATAAAGACTTATTATAGTTCACACCAAAGAAACTTGAATTCCTATATCCTACCTGTTCTTTAAAGCCTTTCTGTTACAAATTATTTTCCTGTTAGCTTGTTCAAATATGAAGCTTTCAAATATTCATTGTATAATATGTTGTTGATCAGGTTCAAGACCTCTGGCTTCTGCCAGTACTGCCAATACTGAACCCTCACCAACACCCCTCATGGATATCCTGCTGTTACCCAGGTCATAGAGTTCCTGAGGCTATAAATCTGCAGAAACATTTCCTTCAGTTGCTCTAGCAGGTCATAGATGGAGTAGATGTTGGGTAATGTCAACTCAAAGCCCTGGATGTGTGTTTGAGTGGTAGCTGAGTTGGTCAATGAGGGCCCCTGGGACCATTTCCCTCAGGAGAAGAGCAGAGTCAGGTCTCCCTTGCCTGTGTTGAGGGATGGGGTCAGATTTCCAAGTTTGGGGAGGGGGGCAGGCAACTCTCCTATGAAATCAGGCCCAAGCTGCTGCTGCTGACCATGTCTGGGTCAGTGGTCATCCTGCAGCTGTGGTCCGTGTTAATGTCCATTTCCTGTGTTACTACAGGGGCCCATGCAAACCATGTGTTAAGGTATGAAGGTCATGCTGAGTTGGCTGTACCCCTCCTTGGCCAGGGGCGAGGTGTAGCCCCCTCACTGGAGATCTGACCCCTCTTCTCACCTGTCCTGGCATAGCTGAGCCCCAATAACATTGGCATGGGAGAACTGACCCCACCCCTCATGCAAGTTGTTTTTGGCAAATGCATAACTTTAAATTATCACTTGTTACATTTACAACTGTAGAGGCCATTCTTGAGTTTTGAGTTCTCAGATAACAATGACTATCATATGTATCGAGAGTTTACCTGCCTTGCCCACATTCAGGACAAATCTCTGTCACCCGCCAGTCCCACAGCCGCTCAGACCCAACCAAGTAAACACAGAGACTTACATTGCTTACAAACTGTATGGCCGTGGCAGGCTTCTTGCTAACTGTTCTTATAGCTTAAATTAATCAATTTCTATAAGAATATACCTTGCCACATGGCTCATGGCTTACCAGCAACTTCACATGCTGCTTGTCTTGGTGGTGGCTGGCAGTGACTCCTTCTGCCTTCCTGTTCTTTCGTTTCTCCTCTCTGTTAGTCCCACCTATACTTCCTGCCTAGCCACTGGCCAGTGTTTTATTTATTGACCAATCAGAGTAATTTGACATACAGACCATCCCATAGCACTTCCCCTTTTCTTTCTTTCTTCTTCTTCTTTTTTTTTTTTAAAAAAGAGGAAGGTTTTTAACTTTTACACATTTCCAAAGCCAGCTTGGTATATTTGAGAATTTGGGCATAGCTTCTCTTTGTACTTCCTGCTGGAGGGGGACACTGTATCTTATGGGGACCTAAAGAAAATTTTAGGATTATGGAGTAATCCATGAGGGTGTATTATCTGAGCCAGTTGCCTTGAAACAGTTCTGGATGTTGGATCATCTGGCCTTGGTGTCATCGGAGATTTTTCAGGGGTTCTTGGATGGTCAAACCTGATGTATCTTAATCTGGAACAAATCCATAGCCTCAGGCTTTCTGTGGAAACAAAATCAGAGCCTCCTTTCCAAAGCAACATATCCTTACATCCAAATTTTGAAGTCAAGGTACCTTTAAAATATACATTTTGGCATAATTCAACAGCTTTTGCAATCAAATGTTTTTCTTCAGTTACAAATATCAAAGAGAACATAATCCAGATTCTCTGTGTGGTAGCCTTCTTTACGTGGCTTATTTTTTATATTACCTTGAACCTATTGTTTTAAATTCAGCATTCTAAGACTGAAATGGCGCTGTGGCTGCTGGCTCCGCCTACTTCAGCTTCCCAACATGGCAGTGGTACGTTTTCCACCAACTCTGGGAGCCATCAACTCTCAGAAATATTGGGTCTATGCTTCTACCAAAGCAGCGTGTAGCCCAGAAACCTCTATTTTTGTTTTGTGCTAGCAAAGGCTAAATCCACGAGGCAGCTTAATGTGCCACTTGCAGAGGCCTCATTCCTGCCATACTGCTGGTGGGGCAGACACGCCAGAAACCCACCATAGTAGCTCAAACAGATATCATCAAATCAACTGCTGACAAACAAGACAGACAGGAAACAAAGGACTACTGATTCTTGCCAAAACAAGTGTGGTTATGGCTTTATCAAAAGGCACCTTCTGAGGCCAGGACAATATGGCACCATCCCTGAAGTGGCCTTTGCAATCCGGAAAAGGTACAGTCCCCTTTTCTTCGAGGGCAGATGAACAGGCAGCGGGCTGATGGCTTCTGATGTGCAATGGAACAGCAGCTGAAACAGTTATTCTTGAAGAGTAATTAATGTCACGCCTCTCAATAGTAGAATGGCATTTAATAGAGGGATGTGGAGAACAGGATCCTGAGATGAAGTCACATACACACATAGCCAAGAAGAATGGATAGCTGAATTCAAAAAACATCAACAATTTCCAGAATTTAAAATCCTGAATCATGACATGACACTAGTGGAATTCAGGTGTTTCTGGTATATAGACTGCTCTCACCCAATGTGAGGTTGAACTGTTGACCTTGTGTACATCCTACTTCACAAATGAATCTGTCAGATAAGCTAAGCCTATAGGCTGAAGATGATGCCCCAACACTGCGGAGAAACCCAGAAGACTGTCCAAGCAGCTGGCTGTTTCTGTCAACTCACAATTTTTTGGAAGTTGCTTGCATGTACTTCCTGTTTTTATTTTTGTTAGCTAATATTATTTCCTTCTTGGGTCTCTGAGGGAGTTGAATATTAGTTAGTTATAGTTGAAGATTAATTAGGATAGAAAGTGAATTAGATACAATAAGATAGATAATGGAATTATTTTCTCTGAATTTGTCAAATACAAATGAACTAGACATTGTTTAGGTATTTATTACTTGTATATATTGTATATAGTTATTGTACTTTTATATATAGTTTTTCTTATGTTAGTTATAAGCTTTTTCCTTTTTTCTTTTTATTAAAATAGAAAAGGGGAAATATGGTGATATTTTATTTGTATTAAAATGTTATTTGTATGTTAGTAAATAAAGTTGCCTGGGGGTCAGAGCTATTAGCAAGCCATAGGAAAGCCGGCCAGTGGTGGCGTACACTTGTAATCCCAGCACTTGGTAGGCAGAGCTAGGTAAGTTTCTGTGTGTTCAGGGATACAGCCAGCATTGGAGACACACGCCTTTAATCTCAATACCAACCATAGAAGACCTGGAGTTCTATACAGACAGGCAGTGACGAGGCAGTCATGTGGTTGGGTTTACAACCAATGAGAAGGCAGAACAAAAAGTCTTTATAAAGACTTTAACACAGGAAGTAGCTCTTTCAGAGAGGTAGGACCACCGCAGGAGGAAGGGTAAGGTTTTAGCTCTTAGCTCTGACCTCTTGGCTTTCTTCTTTGCATTGGTTCTGTGTTTCTTATTTAATAAGATGGTAGGTTACATCTACAATCATATACATCATGTGTCATATGAAAGGTAGAAAGCCTATACTCCTGTTCATTACCATTTCTTCTTCTATCTACCTCTTTTGATCCTTTCTGTCATTGCCTGGTAGGGGTCATAGCAATAATTTACTTTGTATTTGTTGTATTGGGGGTTGGATCCACAGCCTTGTGCATAGTAGTCAAGCACTCTATCAGTGAGCTACAGGATGGGGTTGAATCCACAGCCTTGTGCACCGTAGTCAAGCACTCTATCATTTAGCTACAGTATTGATTTTGCATCTTCCCTTTTTAAATATGTTTGGAACCTCATATTTTAAAGTTGTTCTTTTTTTTTTTATTTATTTAATGCCAAGTGCTGTTTATCAAAGGAGGGAAAAGGTCTTAAATACAGGCTTACAGCACAATGGGAGAAGCCTGGAGGGCAGAAGTTCTCTAGAGAGCTACCGATATTTTACAATCTTGCATCTAAGCTGTTAACACCCATTATGCAGGATACACAGACAAGGCACTTCCCTTAAGCATTCAGGAGGGTGGAACCCAGCAGGGAATTAGCATAGGAAGGATATCAAGGTCAAGGTCAGCAAGCAAGGCAACAGTTACCCAAACCAGGGGTCAGGACTTTACAGGTCCCCCTTTTACTAAAAAATGAGCTTCTGACTTAGGTTGCGTGGGAAGTCAGCAGGTCACCTTACCCGTCATGGAGATGCCTGCCCAGGCCACACAGACACTCTGTTTTAGGTTGGTGAGGGCCCCCCAGGCATTACCCGTCTCTGAATACTCATTATCATACAGGCTCAATCATGTGTGAGCTGCCAAAGATCTCAAAGTGGCACTGGGCTTGCAATCTGTGTGTTTGACACAGAAAAGACCAACAGAGGTCCTACCCCACCCATAGCCAGTAGGCTAAAGGCAACTGAGCCATTCCCTTCCTTAATGAGCCTTACTGCAAATTAGAGTCCTTGTAAAATGGTATCCCAAAAGCAAATGTAACTTGAGTTTATAAATTTATAATTTTCAAAGCCAATCAAAATGCATATAACTATTGAATTAAATTTATCATGCGCAATAGAATGAATGATTAACTAACTGTGGTAGCTACTTTTGCAACCAGGGTCTCCACTGTGCTAGCTGTAGTAAGCAATTATGAAATGGTAATCCCAGAAACAGTAGCAGTGGTGGCTGCCATTGCTATAACAGCAACAACAGCAGCAGCAATGTCAAATTCTCTTCTGGAGCATGTGGACATCCACTGGCATGGATACAACTCCAGTAACATGAACCACCAAGGCCCAACTCTTTTTATGAGACTACAATTACCCTGATACCCAAACCACACAAAGATGCAACAAAGAAAGAGAATTACAGACCAATCTCCCTCATGAACATTGATGCAAAAATACTCAACAAAATATTGGCAAACCGAATGCCAGAATACATCAAAAATATTATTCATTGTGACCAAGTAGGATTCATCCCAGGGATGCATTTTCAACATATGAAAATCTGTCAATGTAATATACCATATAAACAAACTGAAAGAAAAAAACCACATGATCATCTCATTAGATGCTGAAAAAGCCTTTGGCAAAATCTAACACCCCTTCATGATAAAGGTCTTAGAGAGATCAGGAATACAAGGAATATTCCTAAACATAATAAAGGCAATTTATAGCAAGCCAACAGCCAACATCAAATTAAACGGAGAGAAACTCAAAGCGATACCACTAAAATCAGGAACAAGACAAGGCTGTCCACTCTTCCCATATTTATTCAATATAGTACTAGATGTTCTGGCTAGAGCAATAAGACAACAAAAGGAGATCAAAGGGATACAAATTGGAAAGGAAAAAGTCAAACTTTCACTATTTGCGATGATATGATAGTATACATAAGTGACCCCAAAAACTCTACCAGGGAACTCCTACAGCTGATAAACTCCTTCAGTAAAGTGGCAGGAAACAAGATCAACTCAAAAAAATCAGTAGCCCTCCTATATACAAATGATAAAAGGGCTGAGAAAGAAGTCTAAGAAACATCACCCTTTACAATAACCACAAATAATATAAAGTTGTTCTTTAATACACACACACACACACACACACACACACACACACACACACACATGAATTTTGTTGATAAAATATGCTTGAGAAGGATGGAACAACAGTAAGAACTTTTTTTTTTTTGAAGTATGTGATAACACTTATTCTCAGCAACTGCAGATGATTAAGATTTATGTCTTAGCTTCTTTTCCAGTTTTGGTAATAAAAATTCTGATAAGGAACACAATGAGTCGTTCATACAATTAATACATATTTCTCACAATTTGGGGGACTGGGAAGTTCAAGATGAAGATAGCTGGTCATTTTCTAGTTTGTATCAGTTCATCTTTTACCATGTTCATATGGAAGAAAGTGTGAGAGAGTTTGGTAGGGTTCCTTTTTATAAGGACAAAATCCTATTCAAGCTCATGACTTTAATATCTCCCATAGGCACTGCCTTCTGCAGGTATAACAACAGGGATTAAGTTTCAAATCATAAATTGTCTATTCTGGGTAAACAAATAGTCTATATATATAATTATGCATATGAGTCTGTGCTTCTGTTCATTTTCATATTTCAGAAGAAGACCAAGTGAAGAGCCTCATTGTCACTGAATAAATGGCGAGCCTATTAGAGCTATTGATTTTGAAAGGTGAGTGTTATTACCTAAGGTATATTTCTATCTGTGAGAAATAATTTGTCTTCTGAGAACTATATTCTCAGTAATTAAAACTCGGGAGTAGCATTGGATGAAGGTGGAAAGAGGTTGTTACTGTTGTAGCAACTTTACGTTTACGTCCTGACACACTTAAGTTCACTCACTCTATCATGGATTTTGGGTCACACAGACTGAGTATTTACCTCCAGTAAATATATGACCCTGGGCAAGTTATTTAGTATATCAAAGATCTCATCTAGAAAGTGGAGATATTGACAGTCTTGGCTCTGTATGGTTCTGAAAAAAGTTAAAGCAGAACACACTATTTTTAATGGGAAATAAACCTTCACCAGTAAGAATGGCTGGCTTTATTTTGTCCAAGAGTTTCAACTATTTTAAGACAGTTTAAGAAATATTGACAATTTCTTAACCTCTCAGCTAATTTAATCTATAAATACAATCAATTTATTAGAATAAAACATTATTTTTTAACTGTACATAAAGGCAACTGTGTTCTTATTACTTTTTTAAAAAATTTGATTTTGTTTTTAATTGGAAGAAGTTAATTTGTTAAAGAAATTAATATCTGAAACTATACAACCTTTTTTAATACATTTTAAAGCACACTTTTCATCCATATGATATGTATTTATAATTACCTTGTAATAGAGCTACCCATGAGAAATATAGGTCTTGTCCACAGACCTAGTATCTGAAAACATTTCAAGTTTTATTTAATAACAAATAATAAACAAAATGAATGCTATGATCTTTAACTTTTTATTGTTGCCATCGTTTTGAGACAGAATCTTAATATGTATTCCAGGATGTCCTAGACTCTTAAATCTCCTGCTTCAGCATCTGGAGCATTGTAATAATAGTTTTTCACAACCAATGATCATAAATTTTAATTTATTCATTGCAAATTCTTCCATGTAATTGTATACAACAATACCATAATATATATTTTCAGGTCCATTATTACAGTCTATAGATCCTGATATATCATTTAAACTTGTTTTACTTTCTGTAATATACACATTAGAGTATGCATTAAAGTATACAGAGTTCAGAGTGTACTTATTCTGAAGGTATGTACAAATACACACCACTATGACTTCCAGCACCACAATCACAAAAACCACCAATGCTGCCACCATAAACACCACCAGAACCATGACTACTCCCATTACCAAGACCATCATTCCCATGCCCAATACTAACACCAAATGCACCAACACCACTGCCATCATCATTAACATCATCAACAACCACCATCAACAACAGCATGGCCAGCATCACACCCCTGTACCAGCAACAGTACCACCACACATTGATATGAGAAATAAGTATCTATTTAATAAAATTACTTTTGTTGGAAATATTTTAGGAATGATTGTTTTATTATAAATACTGGCAAGCACTTTTATTCTTATAAATATATTCTTATAGAGATAGAAGTAAACTTTTTGCCTGAAAAGTATTGCAACAGCTTTTTATACAAATTTTTATTAAGATAATTTAAAAATTTTAATATATTTTGATCATATTCTTGCCTTCCCCCAAGTCCATCAAGAATATCTCCCTTTCCCTATCTACCCAACTTTAAGTTCTTTTGCATAAAAACAAACCAAAATCCAAATTCAACAAAACCAAATACAACAACCCCCTCAAAGGTAGAAAACAAAATGCAAAAACACCTCAAAACAAAACAAAAACACTAAAATGTAAGCAAATGAAAGAACATACACACAAAAACTACGGAGTTTATTATTTGTTGGTCAACTACTCTTGAATATGGGGCCTTTCCTGTAGTATTGATATACCCAGTGTCACTCTATTGGAGATGACTGAGATTTTCCTCTCCAGCAGATACAAATGATAGTTCTGTTTATCTTTACCGTAGTGGCTAGGTTAACATTCATTCAATCATCCACTCTTGCTTTGTTTTGTTTTGAGACAAGTTTTGTCTGTGTAACAGTCCTAGCTCTCTTGGCGCTAGCTCTGTAGACCAGGCTGACCTTGAACTCAGAGATCTGCCTACCTCACCTACTAAGTGCTGGGATTAATGGCATGCGCCACCACTGCCCAGCTCATCCATTTACATTTTTAAAGAAAATACAACAAAATAAAATATAATAAAGTAGACAAAAAAATTATCATATCATTGAGGTTGGCCAAGACAAGCCAACAGAGGTAAAAGAGTCCACGAGTGAGAGACTCACTCATTCCCACACTCAGGAATCTCATAAAAACTGGAAGCCGTAAGCAGTGGTGGTGCACGCCTTTAATCCTAGCACATGGGAGGCAGATCTCTGTGAGTTCAAGGCCATCCTGGTCTACAAACAAGTTCCAGGACAGGCTCAAAAGCTATACAGAGAAACCCTGTCTCAAAACAACAACAACAACAAAAAAAAAAAAAAATTGGAAGTCGTAGTTTAAGTGCAGAAGACCTGATAAGATCCATGCAGACCCTGTACATGCTGCTTCAGTCTCTGTGAGTTCATGAACTTTATATATGTTGACTAAAAGAGCCTTGTTCCTTGTGGTCTTCCAATCCTCCAACTCCTGCATTCTTTCTGTCTTCTCTTCTGTGGGGTTTGCTGAGTTTCGAGGGAGGGTATCTGACAGAGACATCCCATTTAGGGCTGTGTTCCAGGTCCCTCACTCTCTGCAGAATGTTTGGCTCTGCGTCTCTGCATTTGTTCCCTTCTGCAGTAGTGTTTCTGTTGATGACTGAACAAGAGCATTGCAGAATATTATTAGTAGTCATTTTATCACTGCGTTTTCTTTCTTTCTTTTTTCATTTGGTTTTGTCCTATGCCCCTAGGCTGTCTAGTTTTATGTTCTTGGTTACCCAAGAAGTGTCAGATATGGGTTTCATCTAGCGGATTGGGCCTTAAGTCAGGTCAGTTATTAGTTGGTTACTCCCACGAGGTTTGTACCACCTTTTCCCTGGTATATCTTACATGTTGTACTTTAAAATATAAACATGCTCCCACCTCTTCTCTTCCCTTTTGTTTTTCTTTTTCTTTATCAACTTCTTTTTTTATGGCATAAATAGTACATGTTAGGAATCAATATCTTAGGCTTCCAAGAAACACTAATGTTGATTTATAGGCTATGATCCTGTTATTAGCCGAGTACCGTGTATTATTAAATTTTCTGCCTGAATGTCCTCACATACCAACTAAGGTAGCAGGTAATTGCTTTATGAAGTATTTAAGAGGACTCAATTAAATAATGTATATGAAAAAATCAGCATCTTAGTTTTATGAGCAAAAACACATAATAAAATTGAAAATTCTTACTAGGATCAGGTAAACGCTACTATACACATTTCTATAAAATGCTTGGGTAAAGTAGAGCTAGGGATGTGTGGTCTGGGAATGCTATGAGAATGTTACAGGAGAATATGCCTTTGCCCGAACAGAAGGATACCAAATATTTATAATATGTAAGTTTCTCAGTTAAATTACATTCTATTCTCCATGTGCACATACTCTGTAATAAACTCTATAATATTTGCTCACATTAAGCAACTTAGAAGGAACACCATGTGGAAAATGCTATATATAAATGTATGCATAAATTTGATGCCTAATTTTCTATCCTATCTGCACACTTTCATTTTTCTAGGTTTAGCAGCTCCATATTTACAGTAGACTTTGATGGGGCTTCCAATCTCTACTATCAGCAGTCTGATTATGGCTCCTGGACCAGTCCATGTAGAACTACCAAAGTCACTCTTAGTAACAACTCATGGTGGCCCCGCAAGAATAGCAAAGGACATGTAGCAGGAAACATCTGTGTGTCACCATGTTCAGGTCATAGAAAATTCTTAATAACAAACTTCCAACTTACTTCCAAGGTCAAGTTTGTTGCTTGGTTATGGAGACATGAGGAGAAAAGACAATGTTTGAATAGACTGGGAGGGGGGAAGGTCCATGTCAGGTAATTTCCATAATAGTAACTTTGTCAAGAAAGTATCACAAATAACACCATAAAAGAAAACAGCATTCCTTTTTGGTCAAACCTCAAATAACGGAATGACATAAATAAATGCTGTCAGATTTACCCTGTAAATCCAGCCCTTACTCGGAGTTAAATATTAACCAATCAGCACTGCCTTTATTTATGTGTTGGCAATTAAATAGTCAGAACCTGACCTGAAATGAGGACAGCTCCCTAATGAGAATCTTCTTAGCACATTGTCATGTGGAGGTGGGTCTCCTCTACCACCTGTCTTCAGGTTCATTGATATGCACTCAAAAATTTGAATTTTTTAAAAATCTGGTCTGTATAGGAGATAGGTTTGTGCTGTTCTCTAGTATCCCACCAAAGTAACCTCATTTAACACAGCATCATACATATAGAAGGTGGATTGTGGATTCAGTTATAACTTGTTTAGAATGTGAGGTCCAAAACTTCATTGTTAGAAAATCATGTTCAGTTATAGATCTCTTAGTAGTTTTTTCCTGTTAATAAGCTTCATTTCTAAATAGAAATCATATAAATGGAGTCAGTTTATATTATGTAATGTGATAGATTATTTTTAAAATCCTGTGATACACATTTAATTTGTAATAAATTTTAATCACTGTTTCTGAGCTTCCAAATTAAGCTGCAAAATAGTAGTGATGCAGTTTTTATTTTTGAATTATTATGGTCTTATTATAGGAATGTTTTGTTTGCCTATTATTTGAATTGATATTTTATTTAGGAGAAATAATTGATTAATATCTGGGGCTTGTACTGAATGTACTTATAAACTTTTTGAACACGTGTTTGCTTTTAACTTGATAGTATTCACTAACTACCATGATATACTCTAGCACCTTAAATAACAATAGTGAGAAAACATCCTTGATCAGTGATAATCTCCCAGGCTCTTTCTACCCTATACTACTAGAGTCTATTTTCTATTCCTAAATTGGATTTCCGTTTTCCCACTTAATTATTATTGTAACTTTTGATCATTCTGTATCTTCATACTTTTTTAGAAAGTCATTAAACACACATATCTTCTTATTACAAATATGTGCATGAACTTATTGTTTACTGATATGCATATTGGTGCTACTAATTCTCTCTTTAGAACTTTGTATTTTTGAGCTATAGATTACCAGCAGGGTATGAAAGCCACTAGTACAAATTAGAAAGAAACAATAAGAAGGAATATGTGGGAGGGTTTGAAAGGATAAAAGAAAAGTAGAAAATAATTAATTGTAGTGTAAGCTCAGAAAAAAAATTAAACATGTTTTGAATGTATAACAGTTAGGAATTATGCTGACTTCGTATGTGGCCTTTGTTCTCCTCCAAGGTTCATGACCTCACTAGCCCTGGGTAGTCGGCTCAGTCTCAGGGAAGCTGAGAAGCCATGAAGTCTCAACAAAATAACTCCCTAAATAAGATCTAAAGAAAGACACCACCTATAGACATGCTAGCATGGAAGGGGGAAATCTCACAGGGCCATGGCCCTAGGAAAAGAATTATAGGCAACTAAGGAATGTGGAGAGCAGGAGAAATAGTCTTCCCCAGGGAACACACCAAGGATATATTATCCATATGAAATTGTGTGCACTGAAATCAAGCAAACACACACACACACACACACACACACACACACACACACACACACACTTTCTTTTCACTTTATGGAAATGTAGATTGTTCTTAATCTTTTTGTTACAACAAGCAGTTCTGGGTACAATGTCCCATGTGTAAGTGTATATGATTGCCTCTCTATGGCGAAATTGTTGGGTGTCACAGTACATACATTGTCAAATTTCCAAATGTTGTCAAATTATCCTTCAAATTGGTTGCATCCATTTGAATTCCCATGAGTGGGTTATAAAAAATGTATTTGCTGCATATCCTTGTCAAAATATGTTTCTGTCAAACTTAAATGCTGCCAGTCTCTGAGTGTTAAGTCATTTCTGACTGTAGTTTTAATTTGCTGTCTGCTTACTATTGGTGAGATTAAATATTTTCAGACACAAATCCCAATTCTCCTTCATTCAATCTCCTGTTATATGTTTTGTTCATTTTATTGTATTAATTTCATCTCTCCCTCAATTCCTACCTCCCTTGTTCTCTCCTTTCTTTCTTCTATCACTTTCTCTTTCTCTCCTTCCTTCCCTTTCTCTCTCTCTCTCTCTCTCTCTTTCTCTCTCTCTCTCAAACATTTGTTACTAGAGCAGAATGCAGAATGAAATAACAATCTTGAGCCAGAATGGAAACCAACTATCTCACCAAGTAAACCAATTGCAATTCACCTGACACTTTTTTTTTTAAACAAAAGCATGGCTTTCTTTATGAAAGTACTATTCTTCTTCTTTACATATAAGTATTAATTTATCACCTCATTTATGTTAATAATAAATTGCTTAATGCCTGCTATTCTGCTACAAAAAATTCACAAGATTAGTCACCTAATGATTATCTCCTATTTTCCATAAAAGTTTTAAGTTGGTTTGTATCTGTTTTTTACTACCTTGACGATTAAATTTTAAAGAAGATTACTGATTATTTGATGTGAACCTTTCTGTGACATGTTTTAAATTTATAGTGAAAATTTTAGTAGTTGTCATACTACAATGTTTGCATTATAGATGTTTGATTTAGAGTTAGATTAAATTGTCTAGGTCACACATGCTTACATTTTTTTGAATAAAGATGTTTACTCTGTTTTCTCATCTTCTTACAATATCCCTTATTGAAAGGTGAAATGCCATGCTGCTCTGAGACTGAGTCACCAGACTGAGACTGGTGAGGGTGTTTTCTGTTTATTTCTACCTTTAATTGCTCCATATAATTTCAAATTTCTTTCATTTTCTATCTAAATCAGTGTATATTTGTTGATTTCCATCAGTACTTTGTGTGGTTAAAACTGCTTATTTACTAATTTTGTTCATGATTTTCTTCCTTCAATCTCATATTTATTCTTAAGAATTCAGTTTTGTTTTCACTGAAAGACACATTTAAGATTTGCCTGGGATTTGAATATTACTTATAAAAAATGTCTACAGTCTACTGTTTTATAATAATACTGTGGTCATGGGTAAAATATATCCTTTCATTTTTTGTTGTTATCACAGCTTGAAAGTTATTACTTATCCACTACTGAAAATCCCTACCCAAAACCTGTCATTAATCCTGGCATCTCTCCATTTTTCTGTCTGTGGCTAAGATCTCCTTGACATCTTCTATATTTTCTAGTTTTAGTAGCATATGTTACAGGTAGGACTTTCTGTTCTATTCCCTAGCCTTAATTCCTCCTCCAATAAAGTTGCTTTAATGTTATGCTATTCAGTTACACTTTGAAGCTATTTATATTCTGTTTTACTCAGCTTACCTTGGTGCTTTTAATGGGGATATCTGAAGGATGATAGAATTGTATTATTGTGATAAACTAATGTTTTACTCAAAAAGTTTAAGTCTAGAAATTATTCCATATATAAAACATGCACAAAACTCTGTGATAAAAGTATTTAAAAAAATATATGTTCTAAAGATGAAGTCAGAGAGATATAATTAACAGATCTACAATAGATAGAAGAGAAATCAAACACCTTATAAAATCTGTAAAAAGACAAGACCCTTAGATAGATACTAAGCACATCAGAAACACAATGGCATGTTACTTTCATTTCTTAGAAGAATATAGTAACACATTACTGTATCTTTTCAAAGGAAAGGTATATTATTAACACTGTGACACAGCATTGGTTTAGGTTCTAAAAATTAACCATCTACTTCTAAATTGAAGAAGAAGAAAGCAAAATACCTTAGTAGAAAGGTAAAGATAAGTCATTTGGTAACAAATTGAAGCTGATGCAAAACACCTGTCCTGTCAATTCTTTCCTATCTGCATGTAGTTCTCATAAGTTACTGTGGGGCATACATGGGCTACAAAGAGTGTGCTAAGAGAAATTTAGACAAATAGAGCTTAAGCTTTAAGCTGTTTATGAACAGAGTAGATACAAAGGATGATGTGGACAGGAAGTTAATTTAAGCTGTTTGTGCAGAGAATAGATACAAATGATGGCTAAGAGGAAGTTAGCTTGGGTTGTTTGTATGGAGATTAAAGACGAATGGTGAGAAAGGAAGTTAGCTCAAGTTATTTATGCTAAGATAAGATACTAAAAACAGGAGATGGTGTCAGGACATAAACAACTTGTAACCGTTAAAGTGATTGGTTGGTTCCTTCACTCCCTCCTAGGGTTTGGAGGTTTTATGGTATAAAAGTGGCTTACTACCCATCAATAATCGAGTTCTTGCTTGACTTGACTCCCCACTGCGTCTAATTGTCTCCCAGTAAGAAGGAGGCTGGCGAACTGGTGAGATGCTTGCACTTGCCTTTCCTCAGTTCCAGGCCATCTCTTCACAGGTGACCTAAGTTCCCAGTGGGGCAGGTCCCCACAAGTTACTTCAAAGCTCTTTACCTATAACGCTCATAAAAACTATAAGAAAAATATTTAAGCACATTTGAATTACTTCCTACCCAAATAGTAGTTGTTTTTTTATTTCTGAAAGTACCTCAGTGGTAATATTCAGAGAACATTTTGCCATTTCAGATTCCTCTGCAGGAATCATGCTGATTTGTACAAGTACAGAGGAAGGTACAACACCAGGATGTGTCAACACCCAAGATGGAAGAGATAATGGTATTCTTAACAAGCCATATTGAAGAGTTTTTTCCCACTATAAAATTCATTTTATTATTTTTTCAAAGTAAATCTTCTAAAAATGTATATGTCAAATATCAAACTGAAGAACATATAGTTGGAGATAGAAGGAATGATTTGACTTAAAATATGTACATTTGATCAGTAGATTTTAGAAAACTGGTATCATCGTGTTTTATAAAACTTTAAGGATATGCCAAAACTATAATTTTAAAACAGACTTATTTGCGCAATATTATGAAATATTATGTTGAATTATCATAAGTGAATTCATCAGAATTTTTAAGTGTTCTTATTAGGTATGTAATATTTTTGTGTAAAGAGAATAATATTGAGTGTGTTATTTGGATGTGAATAGTGACATTATGGAACTCAGAATAATTAATGACAAAGGATTGAAGTATAATGTTGTAACAGAACCAAGCCATCTCCCTTCACAGCTGAGTGTTGTTGAAAATGTCAATAGATTCCATTTAAATGCTCTATTATTTAATGAATGTAAATCTTAAAACATTTTAAGACTTTATTTAATATCTGTATAGATGTGAGTCTGCATGTGCATGCCCTTGTGTGTGCAGTGCCTGATGAGGTCAGAAGAGGGCGATGGATTCCTTGAACTGGAGTTCCAGGCAGTTGTGAGATAGGTGGTGTGTATGCTGGAAACTGAACTGTGGCCGCTACCACTGCAGTAAGCACTATAATCTCTCCAGCCCCTGAATGTAAGTCTTAGTCTAGCTATGTCAATTTCATATTAGTAACTTGGAGAGAAACAAAACAGAACATGGCAAGTGAAAATTAGATACTGTCTCTAGCTAGAGGTGTGACAGAAACATGTATCATATACGTACCTCTCATTAGCTTTTCTGCAGTCTTTTTTTTTTCTTCCTTTATTTGTAAACCACATTTAACACTACTAGGGTGTTTAATCAGTTGAATATGTTAAGCTGAGGGTCAAACTCTACTTATATGGTGTTTTGCCAAGATCGTAATCCCCAGAGAGACCACCAAGGACAAGCAGAATGCAAAAGCAAGGTTTATCTGTTACAAGTCATGACAGGGAACTCATCTCAAGTGAGGCAGAGAAGAGTTCCTCTTTCTTGGGGAAGTTAGTTTTTATAGGCAAACCTCATAAAATTTCTTAGAGGGGAGGGGGTTAGTACGGGTCCATCCTTGATTGGTCCAGTTTTTCCCGGGCCTGGACTTTATCTTATTCTAGCTTATCTGTTTGCCCTGTCAGGAGTTTTACAACTCCTCTCCGGGGTCTGGTCATGTTATCTCTGGAGAGGGGCATCTTGTGGTTAATTGGTTACCATCAGACATCCTGACTCTGTTCTTTTGTTCCTGGGGCTGGTGCCATCATTTCAGGGGACTTGAAACTGGCCTGGGTCTATCTATATTGAGATATCTTTGTCTAAGGCCCCCTTTTTGAGACAATAGAATGAGAGTCTTGTTGTGCCTAGATCATGTTCCCAAAGCTGCCACTGGAGACTTTAGGTACAGTATGTAAAAGTAAGATGTTTTCAAAGTTTACAAGCCTCCAGGGAGGCTCTTCCAAATCTCTCACTCACAGCAGAGAGGTTGGAAGGAGTGCTCCCCTTTCTTTGTGAGACTAGTTCTTAAAGGCACAGACCATATAATTTATTTTAACTCACCTCCCTTTTTAGTCTTTTGGTCGAATATCCTGACTGTGTTTTCCAAAGTCCCTGTAGCAGATACAGCCACCTGGGGAAAAGGGGTCTAAGTTCTTATCTACACTTATGATCCTGGTTTAAGCTTCTCTTTGTCTGTAGGGGATAGAGTGGGGGGTTTTACTGAGGTATCACATATGGCAAGTTTTGGTAGTTTCTGTTTTGTTTTGTTTTTAAGAAAGAAATCTAGTGAGTATTTGTAAATTAAGTGATCACATTTGTTTTTCCTAATATGTACCTTAACAATGATATTTTAATGATTTCTTTTATTTGTGTGTGTGTGTGTGTGTGTGTGTGTGTGTGTGTGTGTGTGTGTGTAGGTGCCTATTCGAAGCCAAACAAGACTGTTGGATCCCCTGGAGCTGAAGCTCATGGGAGTTGTGAGCCACCTGATATGAGTAGTCTGTAAAAACAGTATGTATTATTAACCTTTGAGCCATCACTCTGGTTTTGAATAATGATATGCTTTTTTTTTTTTTTTCATTTTGAGTAGAGGAGTGTCATGATTTTCTAAAGAAATGGAACTGATAAAATTCATTAGCAAGCCTTAAACTCTGGATCCTGGTAGTCCAACAGTGGATGTCTACCTACAGAAAGGGCAAGAATCTGGGAGGTTTTCAGTCTACAGAACTAGTTGGTTGAGAAGTCTCAATATGGTTCTGGATCTCAAAGGATTCCCAGAGAGCTGCTGGCATTCGGTCTGTGTTGGAACTCTAATACTAACATTCTAATACTAGTAAAGGAATAACTAAGTAACAGGAAAGATCAACTTGACCGAGATGAGGATAAGCAGGCAAAAAACAAAGCTTCCTTCTTCCATGTCCATTGATGTGCACGGCCACCAGAATGTGTGGGTCTTTCTGCCTCAAATAATCCAATCAAGAAAATCCTTCACAGGCATGCTCAGCTCCACAAGCTATAGTTGATTTCAAATGTAGCCTAGTAGTAACTGAGATAAGGCATCACAAGAAGGTAATCATCTGTACAGATATTTATGCTACATATAGATGTATGCATATTTTTTAAACTAAGTTTTTGTTTTCTGGAAAATTCTTGACTTGATTTTGTCCATTTGACCACCAGAAGTTCACTGCATGGAGCAGTAAAATTTTCTCAATGACCTTGTCTACTTACAATAATAAAGTATTTTCTAACTCAGCACATAAAATGTATGTTCATTCATAAGTGTATAAATATATGTGCATATATAGATACATATATTTGTTTTTATATTTAACTCTATGTAATACAAGTAGAATATATATTATTTTATCACACAATATACTCCTAATCTGAACATTCCTGGAGTTTATATTATATTTTCTCCATTATTTTACTCTAAATCTTTAGTGACACCTTTATTACATATCACTTAGGTCATAAATTTTTACTTCTTGATAATACTGCCAATATTTTTCACAGCTTGAGGCTCTGGCACATCTTTTTATATTGAAGATTGAGGTTAAAATTAACTAAGTGTGATGAGATTTTCAGTTATGGACTGTTATGTAACAAGAAACATTTAATTTAAATACCTTAAAATAATGTTTTGCAGTAATTCATCAAGATTTAGAAAAATATTTATCAGGATATTTGTCTTGCTTCCCATGAGATCATTTAGTGATACCTAAGCCAGTGTAGTGCTGACTGACAGCTAGTCTGATTTATCACACACTACTGGAATCTTGTAGGCAAAGCTATCTGTCTATCCATACGACACCATTCTTGACTTACATATTGTCTTTCCAATATAAACTTGAAGCATCTGCTTCTTTAGCATTCCTGCCTTTACTGAGAGATTGTACTACAAGAAGTCTTCATCGAAAACAAAAACCTGCTTTGGAAATGCAGCATATTACATCACCATATCTCACTAAGCAAGCTAATTAATTATCTAGCATTGCATCAAAAGGAAGTGATTTTTAGGGTTGATCCTTTGGTATTGGATAAGCAATTGGTGGTTCTTCCCTGGAGAAGATTCTCCTACTGATATCATGCCTTACTTGCCTGTAGTTCTACGTGCAAGGCTGAGACTTCCTGCGGTTCCTCCAACACACATTGGCGTGTCCTGTTGCTATCCTTGTTCAGCTCATGTTTAAGCAGTCATGGTGGTTGAGACTTTAGAGATGCAGCTCCCCTTATTTCTAGGAGACATGATCTCCCAGCAAACTCCCTGATCCTTAGTATCATCTAATCTTTTGCCCTCCCCTAGGTCTACAAAATTACCTGAGATTTTCTGCATGTTTCCATTAGAACTGAACTCCAGAATTCTATCTTTTGGTTATGTATTTCTACAATGGTCTTTGTTTGTTGTGTGGATATATATATATAAACTAATGAAAATGAGGACATAAATTTGAAAGTGAAAAGAAAGAGTATATGGGAAAGATTGGGGGAAAGACTGAAAGGGAGAAATGATATAATATGAAAGCAAAAAAAACACAAGGGACCATTATATGCTAAGTCATTCACACAGATTTCCAAAAAAACAGTGTTTTTTTTTTTTCTTCCTTATGTTTTCAGTTCAGTAGAACAGCAGCATAGAATTGGAATCCATCTCCACTGCAATAACATAGCAAAGTTGATTTTTTAAAATAACTATTCTACAGAGGAATACTGGTGAACACAGATCTGAGAACTCATCAAAGCTGGGTAATCAATGCTCCTCACACCTGTAATCGTGAAATATAAAAGGAAAGAGTCCAGCTACTTGCTCATCATCCCCCACTTACCCTCCTTTTCAGATTTTGTTTGCATTCCTGTTTAAATCATGTGTTTTCTAAACCTGAAAATGTGAGGCTGTGGATGTGCATTTCACACTTTTATTTTTATCCTGACATTCTAAACATTCTCCTACAGAAAGACTGGGAATTGATCTTAAAGAAAACTTAAAAATAGGTAGATCCAAAATAAATATATGTGGGAAAAGCTGAAGACTGCAAGTTTTCCAATGGGCCCTATCAAATTTTCAGATTCAACTACTGCTCTTGACTCCATTTGGTTTCTTGTGCTAAGTATAGAACTGTGGCTTTGTTCAGGTCAGGATGACATCCGGCACTGAGCCATTCCCAGACCAAACAGTACTCAATTTCAAACACCCAAACTGGCAGTAAATTAAGCTGGCACCCCAGGCTTGTTCACCCACTCTATGCCAACTCTTTGGGCATATCTTCTTTCAGTTTATACATGTTGCAGTTTTTTAAATATTCTTTTTTATACTTATTTAGTCAATTGTGTAAGCCACAAGGCAACAGGACAGGTAGGTAATATTTCAATATCACAGAATGCATATTATTTTTCCTTAGAATAAAATATCTATATTATTTTATTATTCAAAAATTATATTATAGAAAACTCCAAAATTTAGCCCATGTCTTATTTCACATATTTTGCTATCAAGAGACCTGTTACAACTCTGATATGTCCTTCTCGGTAAAGATTTCCCACAAGGCTTTAATCAAGATTTGAGCTTTCACAGTGATATCTGGTGGATGGGGACAAAATTCACTTCCAAACTCCCTGGGGTAGTTGATCAGATTCATGCGTCAATGACAGAATAAAGGCTTTAATTCTTTGGTGGCTGTTGATGGATGTTGCTTTCAGTTCCTTGCCATTTGGGCCCCTGCACAGGATGCTTCAAAGCCCAGCAGCTGGCTTCAGCAATATCAGTGACAGCAGATCCAAGACTAAAAGCCAAATGTGTTTTAATCAAATATCACAAGTGGCATCAAATCACTCTTGTCATATTCTGTCCATTAGAGGCAAATCAGCTAGGCCCAGCCTTAACTCAAAGAACAATTTATATGTGCAAACATCCAGAGGCAAGGGTTTGCTGGAAGTCATCCAAGAAATCAGGAATACAACACACACACGCACACACACACACACACACGCACGCACACACGCACGCACACACACACACACACACACACACGCACACACACATGTATACACGCACACACATGCACACACATGCGCGCACACACACACACATGCACACACACACACACACACACACACACACACACACACCCTCCTACCCTACAGTTATGACATAATAACAGATTTCTGTATTTGCTTCTGCTGTCACTGCCATTTAGCTCATTGTAGCTCACTGGGAAATCATGGACAATCTTCCTCGAAATCCATGAATAAGCCCCTATTATCTGAAGTTTTGTGTCCCTTCCAATTCATCCAAAGCTTAGTATGACTGAATTTAGACAACCTTCATCCAGGAAATGTTTGTTCAATGGTGCAATACAGTTGTACACTAATCCAATCCGTGTACATATAACAAAAGATCATGAAGATCTTGTTCTTTCTCGATGTGTCTCCTGTCCTCCCTCCATCATTTGGTCCCATACTCTTTGTCTCATCTGAAGACACAGCTAGAAGATGGTCATTGTCATCCATGAAGAGATTCACTATCAACATTTGAATTGAGAGGTAAATTAATTCTGAACTTTCAAGTATTCGACACTTTGAGAAAATATTTTTGTTATTTAAATCATCTAGTTAATGGCATTTTATCATGGTAGACTGTGCTGACTAAGATACTTAGCTCAAGTGGATTCATTGCTTTGGTCTGTCCATACATACGTACATGAACAACTTATAGTGGAGTTTGTCCTTTGCCAGGGTCCATTTACTTTTCTGTCTCCTGTTGTCATAATGACCTGACTGGTGGTGTCCCAAAGTTTGCTCTGGGAGTGGACTATATTTACATGCCAAGAAATAGCATTTACATTCTGGAGTTGCATACAAAGCTATTTCCAATACTGTTTAAACTACTCCATCTTTGATTTATATTTCTGATAAATCTTTTTTTATAAACTGTGCATTCTTCAAGAAAGACATTAGCGAGAAAGAGGTGGGTTTATAGGAGCAAGAATTGTTGAAACCAAGGTTGGATAAAGCACAGGGACAAATAGCCAAACGAATGGAAACACATGAACTATGAACCAATGGCTGAGGGGCCCCTAACTGGATCAGGCCTTCTGAATGGGTGAGACAGTTGATTGGCTTGATCTGTTTGGGAGGCATCCAGGCAGTGGGACTGGGTCCTGTGCTCATTGCATGAGTAGGCTGTTTGAAACCTGGGGCTTATGCAGGGTCTATTGGCTTGGCCTGGGAGGAGGGGACTGGACCTGCCTGGACTGAGTCTACCAGGTTGATCTCAGTCCCTTGCGGGAGGAGGCTTTGCCCTGGAGGAGGTGGGAATGGGGGGTAAGCTGGGGGAAGGGGAGAGGGGCGGGAGGAGGGAGAACAAGGGAATCCGTGGCTGATATGTAAAATTAAATTATATTGTAAAATAAAATAATAAATTAAAAAAAATAATTTGAAAAATGTGTGTTATTTTATTCTAATTGAAGCATTTATGCTAATTCACAATGGATTATTTATTTTGTGTTGTCATTTCATTCAAAGAAAATCTAAAGGAGAGCACCATGGACATATTTAAATATAATTGTTTTCACTTATAAACACATGTGGCTGATATGCAGAACTGAACTGTGTTGTAAAATTAAAAAAAAAGACTAATAAAACAAATACAAGCATTGATATCCTATATTCCAACTTCAATTATGGGCCTTTACAACACAAATTATGCTTATTCGTGTTTATATTTCTTGTGGCCATAGCTTGATAGTTTAATCAATAATCATTAATTGACTGTCATTCAAAGATATCCTGACAGCTCGTTTCAGTTGTTCTTATTTCGCAATGTTCTACTGCTTTGCATATTTTAGTGAAATGTTGTCTTAACAATGAAAAATCTTTCTTAAAAGTCAATTAGGTAGCTTTATCACCAAAAATTAAATATTCTTAGGACTTTTACAACTATGCATATCCTATATTATAAGCTGAATTTTTATTTTTATTGCTCATATTTTAAAATATCCCAGTGAATTTAATATATTTGTGAAATGTTTTAATGATTGGCAAGTTTTCTTATCAATACAACTTGTAATGAACTTATTAAGATCCAGGTAAGTCTGCATTCTGTTCTGACACACTAAAGGAATACCATTTTTATCCATTGTACTGATTTTAAGCCTTAGTAATCTTAATGACATGTCTGAATCACCTTTTCTGCAGTTTAATGCAACATCAAATAGAAGATATAATGAATGGAAATGTATTTGAGGGTGCAAATAAAGCTTGGAATTATTATTCCTTTTTATGACATTTGGTAGTTCAAATCTAGTTCAATTAAATTTCTTTGAGAAAGAAGCTTGTGATAAGAGAGCTGAATATCCAAAATCAATCTAATATTTAGAAACTTTATTACAATAAAAGCTTAGATTGATAAAGGATGTTAGAACACATCTCCTAGAAATGGCTTCTGCCTACATAGTGGCTGACAGGTGACCCTCTGCATGTTCATCATTTTAAAAATATTTCTAAATTGTATGATAAAGTACTTAGCTTCACAACTTTAAGTGATATATATATGTATATATATATATATCAATTTAAAGAAAATATATATGGCTAAGATATTTAGTTAAGAGCATAACTTTCTTCAGCTTTCTTCATTTGTATACATGTACAGCTCATTCTTGAATCAGCATTTGTGGCATATGGAAAGAATGTAATGAGTTAGTATGAGCTATTTTATTTAATTGAAATATGACTAAATAAGAGAAGTTTTTAAATTGTCCATGAATTTTAGGTAGTTGCTTAAGCTGTATCTACCAGAATAAGTTCTAAGAAGTTCGCTTATGTGAAATCATAAAGACAGAATCAATGGGTATTCTCAGTACCACCATGTTCCTGACAGAAAATAAGAAGATATTGTGCTTGTCCTGTAGAGATAACAGTGGTTTGGGGGACTTAGATCTCAAAGGCAGAAACATAAGTGTACTATGTTCAGTTATGATAAAGTGCTGGCAAGACTGGGACAGCGTGTGAGCTGGAGTCCAATATCATGATGGTATTTTATTCATTACACACTGATGACTTGGGAGAGCCTGCTCCAAGACCACCACTTGGGTATGAAAAAAATCCACAAATACTGTGAGGGCTAGCCTTTTCTTTCTGAGGGGAAAATAAGGAAGCACATAGTCTTTCTGATGGTAACTTTCTCTTTTACAAAATCTAAAAAAAAAAGTCCTCTCTCTGAAAATCTTTCTGTATCTACACAGCTACATTCTTTACATACAGCTATAAATCTGTCTTTACATATGTATATCTCTCTCCTGCACAGCCATATATTTCTATCTCTTTCCACACAGTTACATCTCTCTCCACAGCTACATCTTCAAACTACATAGCTAACATCTCTATACACAGTTACATCTTTTTTCTATACAGCTTCATCTTTCTTGTCTCCACACAGTTACAAATCTTCACACATTTTCCACACATTCTCCAAACAGTTACATTCTCCACATATCTCTATAGTTGTTCCTCCACTCAGCTACATCTCTTACACTTCTTTCTATACCTTTCACACTTCTTACATCTCTCACACTTCTCCCACACTTCTTCTTATATTTCTAACACCTCTCTCTCTACACACTCAGCTACATCCCCTTTCAGCACACACACATCAACCACCAAACTCTGGACAATTATAAGTTACATATACAGGTTCTGACCCATTCTCATAACACATGATAAAGTCACACAGTTTCTCTGAGGCTAGGGAGGTCATTCTGACTGGGCATGGTGAGTAAAGTAAGCACATAGCTCCGATTGGTTAGCATTTGCAGACAGAGAGTGACATTGAAATTCAGGACTTAAACAATAAACAGGTAGTTGGCTGAATATTGAGGTTAGGAGTACATGCAGAAAGTCAATTACTGCAGGGGGTTGTGTCTACCAAAGTTGCTTCATGCCTGACCTTGATTTAACAGACAATTGGGAACATGTCCTTCTGTATTTTATTTGCAGGAGTATCTAGTCTGTTTTGAATTTGTTCTAATGTCTAAAATCAGATGAATGTATAAAAGATCATATTTATAGCTGGGAATTTGCCTATGTCAGTCTGAGTAATGAAAAATATTCTAGTATTATTTCTATTCATCAGAATTATACAGATTAAGCAGAAATCATCTTCTGACCATCCAAAGCTCTATGCATGCCCAGTAAATGGAATAATTTCACAAGATAAACACACAAGTAGTAATAAAACACCCATAGCGATTTTTATGGAAGAAATATAGTGGCACCTGAGAAAAATTACAGACAGAAGCAACCAATCATTTACAGTTAGTGACCCCACGGTCTTTGTCAAGTGAGGTTCCCCATCAGAGAGTTATTATCTGGTAGGTTGACCTTTAAAGAGGATAAGGAGGGCATTGTCATCAGAGAGAAGGGAAAACTAGAAGTTGGAGTGTGTGAGGCTTATAACCTATGTAAAAACTGACATTTGTTTTGAACAAGAAAGGCAGTCTTTGGAGAACTTGGAATAAAGGGGTAAAATTAATAGCCATTATTATGTATAACATATAAATGCTAATTTTGTATTAATTATGTTTTATATATCCTACAGGTATTATGTTCTATAAGATCATATACTAAATATGCTCTACAAATGTAATATGTATTAGATTTTGAACATGTATCTTAGTAGGTTTTTTTTTCTAATTGTGTTTGTCTTAATACAGACTATGTGTCCTATGACTACACATACACTGTGCACTTTCATGTGACTCAAGGTAAGAGTTACATGCAAAAGTGAAATTTGGAGAGATGATTCCATTTTCCCTGTCCCAAGTATAAAGCTGACAGAATAAAGAAGTGAAAACATGAAATCCTTGGGTTCATGTTGCCTATATTTTATTTATATGACAATATTTTGATATGTGAAATTGTATAGTAGAGTTTGAAGAGAAACAAATTAAATGAAAATAAATTTTAAGGATAGCTCTTAATGTTAACACATTGACAAATCCAAATAGCAAACACATTAGGAGATTTCTTTCAAATGGGATGTCCCAATTGTTCTGAAGGCAGAACAGAGCAATAGCAGTGAACCAAATGAATAGCGGATGAGAGTAGAAGGAAAAGCCTGTATGAGTATATTGAGTATGTCTACATCTGGAGACATCTACACAGCTGGATTCAAGCAGTCAGTTTTCTTTCTTATCTAGTACGCACAATGCAACTTTTGAATACTACAATCAAGATTAGCAGTATAAGTGGAGTCTGTAGTTAACTGTAGAATTGGTGCCTACCCTAAATGAGAACAGGTACATTGTAAACATTTACTTATGCTAAGCAACACAACCAAACAAAATGCTAATTCAGATCAGAGTCACTGGACTTGGAGATTTAAAGACCATCTTACTTACGATATTGGAGAAAAGCAGTAGTTAATAATAGATTAGTAGGTGATTGAAGTTGAAATGCTATAATAGATCAGTAAATGGTAATAAACTGATGAATGCAATAATGTGAGACTGGGATATTTTCATTTTGAGAGGCTTAAATAATGGAAATTTCTGAGTATTTCTATAGGACATGATGCATCAGAGGAATTCAGGGTACATGAAGTATATATATTTGGATACAAGAATTACATATAAATTTAGAGGCATTGATAGGTGATTTCAATAGCAGAAGAGACAGTGACAGAGAGGAATTTGTTGTTCTACATTTGCTTCCAGAAATCATAGCTGCCCTTCTACCTCTTCAAATAGCACAATTGTTTTAGTAAATTTTTATATCAGACTATCTGTGGTGTGATCAACAACCTTGAGAATTCTACTGATACAATTGTATAAAACATATAACTAATTACTTTCTAAATTCTGAAAGTGAATAAGGTTAAAAATATGATTTGATACATTATTACTTCTTAAAATATCTTTACAACTGTTGATATCATCAACTGTTCACAAGCATAAGTGTAAAAGTAGCTTTGGAAAACATGGAAACCTACACATATGCACTTGCTTCATAACCATGGAAATTAAAATACAAAGAAAGTCATTTGATTTGCCCAAGTTCACACAGCTAAGCCATTTCAAAATTCTATTCTTTAAAAATCAGTGATAAGTACTAAGTAAAACAAAAACCAAACTTACAGTTTTATTGGTAGTAGCTTGATAATGCAGGAGGAGTTGATGGCACATGATACTCAGAAACTTTCCTTTGGAACCTACATTTTTTTCAGTGTTGTTATTAAAATTCTATTATTTATCATCGATCTAAATGCAGCTCTGAATGTTCACTCACATTTTGGGTATTCTCCATTTCCAATAGGTCCAATGTTTGCTTCCTCTTAACTTAAAAAGAAACAGCTCCACATGTACAGCTTGTATTATACAAGCTTCATTTACATTACAACTTTGATTTCTGATAAATGGGATGGGGACAAGAAAGGAATTAGGTAAACTCATTTTCCTTGTAGAGTTTGAAACAGTGCTGATTGCACACATTCTGCACTGGGGTGGCGGGGAATGCTTCCTGAGTGACATTTGCTAAGTGAAATTGCATTGCAGGTGATCAGGGCAGAGCAAACCATTCTATCCCCCTTGTAGTGGTGATCGATCTGCATTTATGGTATTCTTCTTCTTCTTCTTCATGAGAGACAGTTAACTGACATTCTGTGAGTCCATGAATTCACTGCACAGACACTCATCTGGATTAACTTCTGCTAATTGCCATGGAAATGCTGGGCTTTCTGCATAAACTGCGAAATGGTCCTTCAGAGAGTAGAGTGGAAATGACTTTTGAGCATTAGTTCTTGCCAACCCTTTGGTTCTGTGGTACCTCATTCAGGATCTTTGTAATTTAATTTCCTACTCTGAAATGCCACTTGCCAAATATCAGTTCAGTTCCCACTAGTATTCATCCAAAATTTCATCATAAATGTCACAGACAGTACAGAATGGATCATTTTGACTGTCCTGGTGAAATTTTCAGTGGTACAATGTTGGCTTTTCTCTGTAGAAATGTTTACATGCTTTATACAGTATTTCCTTTTCCAGAATGAGCATCTAAGATCCACAAGCCTGTCATTTCAATATTTACAGATTATACATATTAGCTTCCACATAACGGAACAATCTTCCATTTAAATTACATTGTGGTTGAAATTTGACCTAAATTATATCCTGTTTTTGACAGTGAATATTGCCACAAGTTGTGGGAAAACTTATTTTATTTTTCTTTAAAAAGAACTGACTTCTGAATCTTTCTGGGGCTGTGATGTCTCTGGGAAGTAAATAACTTAATAAAGTAAGACCTAGGCACAGGTCAACTGGTAATCTCCAAAGAATGATTTCACATTATTTAAGCCTCTAGGAATCTTGAAATAGACTATAGTACAAAATAATTCAGTGGTAATATTTCCCATCAGTAAAATGCTACTCTAAAACTAAGTCAAACAAACAAAATGCAAAATTATAATGGTTTGGTGAGTTAGTAAAGTGTTCCAGTCACAATGTTGGATCTATACCATTTCAAAGACTCTGATCTACTATGCCAGTTTTCACATGGTCTGAGTCTATGTTCTCATTCAGAGCTGAGTTGAAGTAAAAAGGATGATTTATATGTATGCAATGTTATACAAATTTCAACTTCCTGTGCTTGAATTAGACTCCAATCTTATGCCATTTCTTAAAATTGTCATTAACTGAACTCTATTTAGTTGCCAAAAACAATCTTTCATTTGGAACAATCTTCTCAGTTTTTTTCATGATGAGTCCCTAAATCTATCTGTGGATGGTTCTTACATCTATGATATGCTACAGCTTTTCTTTGGTGATGGTATATATAAATATAGAAATTGTAATGTCTTCAAACTTCAAAATGTTTACTATAGCTCAGTTTAGCATTTTGGTTTCATGTACCTAAGAAACATCATGTAAAATGTAATGTTCATCTAATAAATTTCATGTGTTGGAGACTGGGAAAGTAAGTTGTAGCTAGAGTTTTCCAGCCTTGTCCACAGTCAGGACAATTCTTTGTCACCTGCCAGTCCCACAGCCGCTCAGACCCAACCAACTAAACACAGAGACTTATATTGCTTATAAACTGTATGGCTGTGGCAGGCTCCTTGCTAACTGTTCTTATAGCTTAAATTAATCCATTTTCACAAATTTATACCTTGCCACGTGGCTCATGGCTTACTGACATTTTCACATGCTTCTTATCCTGGCGGCAGCTGGCAGTGACTCCTTCTGCCTTCCTGTTCTTTTATTTCTCCTCTCTGTTTGTCCCGCCTATACTTCCTGCCTAGCCACGGGCCAATCAGTATTTTATTTATTGACCAATCAGAGCAACTTGACATACAGACCATCCCACAGCACAGCCAAGTGCAGACCATCTCAGACACCTGCACTTCAGGCCCGTGGTCTTAATCATCCTCTATGTGGACCTGCTGGGTAAAGCCACGAGGAACCCAAGAATGGGCTCCCACAGGACATACAGAACACCCCACAGCAGTAAGTAGCTTATCTCATCTACTCATTCTCAGTTCGACCCCCAACACTGACACACTCTATGGAGAAACTTTTGTTACATGTTTTATCAGTGTCAGTGAACAATTCATCCACTCAATACCGTACAATATCAGAGAGAACAAGCAAAATAAGTTTGTCAAGATCTTGTCTTCATTTTTGGTTTTTCTGTAACTTTTAATTTGGTTGCTATTTAATTATACATGATATTAAGTTGCATAATTAATGAGGTGGTTTGATCTATGTATCATCTTGTTAATTTCTTTCTAAGCATATGTTTCTTTATATAAAAGGATATACAAATTAACATAATATTGTGGCTAAATAAGTATATCTTGTAAAGAACAAGTAATGTATTGCCCAGTATCATTTTATTATTAACTACTATATTCATTTTTGTTATAGGAATTGGAATATATATTTATATTTCAATGAAATTTTGAAGAGTTGGAATTGATCAACTGCTATTGTTTTTGAGAACTAAAAATATCTTTTCTGTCCATCTCCCTTATTAGTAAAATGGTTGTAATGTAAATCTTGCTTTCTATACTTGATTCTATTTTGGAACAAATAAATAAACCTAAGTGAAATTATTTTCAAAACCAGAAAATACAATATAAATAAAAGCGGTTGTCATTATGCAAAAGAGTTTTTTTCATAAAATATTGAATAAATTATTTAAAAAAAAAACACTGTGATGATGGCTTCTTTCCAGGGAAAGAATGAAGTTCTGGAAAATCAAATCTTGATTTGAATTCTTTGACTTATAATAAATATATAATAATTCTCTCCTGATTTCTTCTAGTGGTTGCTTATGGTTTAGGTTCTCTTGCATAAATAGGCATAAAAGGCTTGGATTTGAGTATTAAGTGTGTGTCTAAAACTGAGTAATAGGATTCCAGGAAGCCCAAGGATACCACAGTTGTGAAATACTAATGGCCTGATGATGACCATAAAGAGGTGAGGACCCATAACATGAGTTTCAATGACTCTGGGGGCCTGGTGCCGTTTAGATGTTTTTATTTTTGCTAGCATTTGCTTTAGTAGTAATATGCAGAGAGTTATATGCTACATTTGTAGCTGATTTTCAGGAGGAGCAGTTGGGTATTGGAAATTGTGTGGCAATGTCAGAGTTGATAAGGATACATGAACTAAATTCATATGCTAGAGTGTGTTTGGATATGTCATAAAATTATGAATTCTTTCATTTACTCTTTTCTAGGCTGAGTAAATTACATTTCCTACATCACCGTAATGACTATATAATTTACTCTTGTAACTCTAGAACTTTAAATTACAAACCGTTTTATTTCTCTTTTTCTGCTGCATTCTCCCTGTTTCATTAAACATTATTTTTAGGTGTGATTTGAAAAGGCTCGGGGGAGAAAGAAGCTATGCATATATTAATATGGAGCACTAAAGATATTGGTTGAACTTTATGCCATACCTGCCTTTTAAAATGTACATTTAACTGTTAGGATTTTTTCTTAAACTTCTAATTTAGCCTAAACCAAGAATAAAGTCCAATTAATTCTTATTTTGGGGGGATCAATATGCTTTCAAATCCAATGCTTCCCAAACTCCATATGCATAAAATTTACCTGTAACTTTGCACTTATTTAGGCTCACTCATTTGACATTCTTTTTCTGTAAGTCTAGGATAAAGCCTCAGAAGCCAGGATTTCCAATAAGTGCCATGAGCTATCCAGTGAGGGAAAAAAACCCTGGAGGCTACATTTATACAAACATTGGAAGCGTTCCACACTCTTGCAAATTTTATGTCATATAGGAGAAAACATGTACTGGAAAGAAAGGAAAACATCTCTACAAAGCAGCAGACCCTTCTGGACTCTTTCTAATTATGTGTGATTCTTTTTAATTTGTCTATACATCCTTTCTGCTCTCCCTGAGCACACATTATTAGCCTGGGCTCTAAGCTTTGTGGTAGTAAGGTTTGTTTACAGTGCACCTTTGCTCATCGAGATTGATGTAACTGTCAATGTGAAGATATTTCGACATAACGCTCCCCATCCCAGGCATCTAGCACACTAAGCAATCACTACATGACATCTGGTAAACTATATTTTTTTATATCTTGTGAAACTTGTCATACTGCTGCTGAAATTCTATTTGTGGTACTTTGCTACAATTGCAGGGCCTCATACAGGCACACAGTTTTAAAATGTCAAGATTTAGAAGTTCAAATGTGTGCAAAGGGGGGTGCTGCCTAATGGTTTGTTTCAGGGTTCAGTCGATTTCATTGCAGCCTTCACAGCAGTAGACATTCAGTCAAGGCAAGAAATGATCTGATTAAAAATTTCAGATAACAAAGTAGGACTGTTTTCTGAGTGGAATTATAAATACGTATAATTTTAGACTCCAAAACATGAATTTTAAAACTCAACTAACTTATGATGAAAACATAAACTTACAAAAAATTCAAGTGCATGGACAGATGTCTAATCAGTTCAAAGCATATGTTGATCTTGCAGAGGATCATGGTTCAATTCCTACCACAAACATCTAACTATTGAAAACAACCTGTAACTCCAGCTCCGGGAGATTTGATACCCACTTCTGCCCTTTATAGGTACACAGACACATAACATTTATTCACACATAGAAAACACACACACACACACACACACACACACACACACACACAAATAAATACTTTAAAATTAGTTTCTTAAGATTTGTTATTCTACAGCATTGCTTTATTATGGTTTATACATATAAACTACTTTATAGCCACTTTAAAATAGTAAATTTTCTGTACATATATAAAATGTGAAATTACAGAAATTCGCTAAAGAAAAACCCAAACACATGTGTAAAACTCTTGTCCCTGATGGAATTTGTTGGTATCTTGATTTTCTGTGTAACTTTAGATAACTTACATGAAGACTGCTTTCTTCAGTTTTCTTATATTTAAAGTGGTAATGTGTTAGCAAAAGGGATAATAATTTTATTCAAAGCACAGAAATAAACCCTTGGTAATACATACATACAATACAATATTGAGATTTAAATTGTACAACACAATGATTCCATGTAATATGTAGTTTATGAGGCAATTTAAAATATTTTACTTACATTCGAGAATAATGAGTAATTCTGAGTGTGTTGCTCAGCTGTCAGTTTATGTATCAAAACATGAGCTAATCATATTGCAAAGGGGAAAAAATTCTTTGATTTACATTTCTGGAGCTTTTACTAAATTGTTTAATTGGTCCTATTATTTTTTGGTATTTGCATAAGAACAATCATGGGGAGCAAGTAGTAAAGCACAGTTATGGGCAGATAGAGATAGACTTTGTGTACACACACACACACACACACGTCCCCACAATGCCCTCTGATGGACCTAATGAACTGAACCCACCTCTGAATGCCATCAACGAAAAGATCTATCTCCTCCCAATAGCACCACATCTTAGTAGTCCCAGCCTGATTACATATGCAGTTTGAGGAGATATTTCATTCCCAAACTAAATTGAAAAGAGTTTTTATCATATTGTTATAAGACCATTCTTGTATAGAGCTAGTTGTCTCCAAAGTAGATTAGGTTAATTATTCTAAATAACAAGGTAGGTAATAAAGGTGTAGTTCGGGTGCCTTAGTGTTTTCTTAGCACGTGAAAAAGCCCAGGTTTCAATCACCAGCACCATCAAAAAGTAAAAATAATATAATGATAAAATAAAAATAAAGAAATCAACTAAATATTTACCCTTGAAACCAAATAATTATTAGCATTTTTATTATTGTTTTAGACTTATAGGATTCCACATGACTACTCATGTCTATTTATGATTATATATAGTTTAATTGACAAATGCACTAAATTTTATATCTCTATATTAGATGATTTGTAATTAAGACTATTTAGTGTTCTTCCTAGAACATTGGTCCCTAGCATCCACGTTAGGTAACTCAAGGTAATCTCTAACTCCAGCTACAAGGGAATCTGACATTATCCTTGTCTAGCCTCCATGGGCACTTATACACATATACTTACCATAAGAGAGATAATCACATAATAATATAAAAAGATAAGTCTTAGATGACCTGCCATTTCTCTTACTTAAAAATGTGAGAATTAGAAATGATTACAGGATACAAAAAAAAGAAAGTTATGGATACAAATACAAGTTGAAATTCATATGACTATCTTCAATATTAGCCTAATCCTGCAATAATATGTTTTGCTGAGTGATAATTCTAACTGTAAAAGTATACTCATATTATAGGAACATAAAATGTGTAATGTTTAAGGACTAGTGCAATTTTGATTAAATATAACTCATTAGTCCTCTCATTTCTTGAAAGGGGTTATTAAAAAAGCATTAAACAATTCTGTATAATGTGTATATACTTTTGTTTAGCTGAAATATTGGCTTGAAATACTGGCAGCAACAGTATATACAAAATATAGTCTGCTTGGGTTTATAGGAACTCCTTGTTCAGCTACCACCTGGCCCAATATAAAGATTTAAATGAAGCAGAAAATCAGTTGTGTTCATGGTTGGGTTAAAAAATTAAAAGCCACAGAACTGAGTGAGCAGAATAAGTCCAGTATATAATTCCTGTGTGCTACTCTTTATTCTCTTGGCTTCAGTTTTATTTGCACTATATTGTGCAAATAAATATTCTTTGTTTATAAATAATAATGATGTCTATTTTCTTTAAAATGCAAGAACCTAAATTTCTCTCACATTTTATTTTTTTAAGATCAAGTATTTTATGTGTATATATGTGTGCCTGAGATCATATGTGTGCACCATATGTGTGCAGTAGCTTTGGAGACCAGATGAAGTTATTGGATCCACGGAAAGTGGAATTATGTGTGGTTGTTAAGACTCCATGGGTAGTTTGAAAACTGTGGTAGTTTGAAGGAGAATGTTCCTCATAGGCCCCTAGTTGGTAGAAATTGTTGGGAAGAATTAAAAGATGTGACATTGGTGGGAGAGTTATGACCCCACGGGTTCACTTTGAGATGTAAAAAGCACATTCCATTTCTCAGTCACCCTGCCCCCTCGTATTTGTGGGTCTGTATATAAAACTCTTAGCTACTGCTAAAACACCATGCCTATCTGCTTTCTGCCATGATCCTTACATGATTGTGATTGTCATGGACGTTTGTAATCATGAGCCTCAGTGCTTTCCTTTATGAGTTGCCTTGGTCATGGTGTGTTTGTTAAGGCAATAGAAAAATAACTGGGACCTGAACCCAGGTCCTCCCAAGAGCAGCATGTGCTCATAGCCACTTAGTCATCTCTCTAGCCACAATTTTTCTTAAATTTGTTGGACAGAAATATAATAGTGTGTGTGTGTGTGTGTGTGTGTGTGTGTGTGTGTGTGTGTGTGAGATACAGAGATGAGATTCTACCCAACCTTGTATGAAAGCATAGCCAGAGGAAATGACAGTTTGTAAATGCACATTGTTCTGCGCCCCTACCAAAACCAAAGCAAAATTATACAAAAGTTGTGGGGCTTTTGCCCACCAACCTCATAGCTCCCCAGAGTTTTCTTGAGTGCGAGCAGCAGGAAATATTAGATAGAAGAATTTAGATTGTGGAGATGAACAGATAGAAAATAAAGGATAGCCTCAAGAGGACCTGACTGTCTCTGCCTCAGGGTATTTATAGAGATGCCAAGTGGGTGGAGCAAAAGGCCTCCCCCCAGCTCAGCCAAGTGCAGACCATCTCAGACACCTGAACTCAGGCCCATGGTCCTAATCATCCTCTCTATGCGGACCTGCTGGGTAAAGCCATGAGGAACCTGAAAATGGGCTCCCACAAAAAGTAATACCTGAAAAACTCAGAAAATGTCCAAGTTACAAATTATTTACACATGAGAGAGAAAAAGAGTAAAATAAGCCCCCCCCCCCTGCAATCCCATCAAAAGCTCATACTCCACCAGAGGCTTGGCTGTTAGCAAAATGAGCCTGGGGAAGATGGTGTGGCTCTTATATACTTAGTGCAAGATAACCTGGCTTTAAACTACTACCAGAAAGGAAATGTCATCATAACTGAAAATATGCAAAAGCTGAAAATACTGAGACAGGGATTTAGGATGGTCCATTGAAATCTGCACAACTTCTTGAAGACACAGAGGCCTGACAAATAAGGATCCTGGGCTGAGCGATGGCTCAGGAGATGAGTACACAGTGCTCTTCCGGAGAATCCAAGCTAGATTTCCGTCCATTGTGGGCAGACCATAGCTGTCTGTAACTCCAGCTTCAGAGTAATCCAACCCCTCTGGCCTTAACGTGCACCTGTACTCATGAGTACGTACTGACACCCAAATACATATGCACACAATTTTAAGAAATTATGAAAGCAAATGTCTTAATTAGGGTTGCTGTTGCTATAATGCAATGCCATGCCGAAAGCAACTTGGGGAGGAAAAGGTTTATTTGGCTTATACTTTCACATCACTGTTTATCATCAAGGAAGTCAGGACAGGAAATTAAAAAAGTCAGGAATCTGGAGGCAAGAACTGGTGTAGAGGCCTGGAGGGGTGCTGTTTACTACCATGCTCAACTTGCTTTCTTATAGGACCCAGGGCTGGCACTAATTTTAAAAATCCCCTACAGGTTTGCCTGCAGCCTCATCTTATGAAGGCATTTTCTTTTTTTTTTTTTTTAATGAAGGAAAGTTGGGTTTATTAAAAGTAGAAAGAAAAGTGCTCCAAGAGACAGCAAAACACACTGCAAGGACAACTATGGGCTTTTCAAGGGAGAGCTGAGGGCATGCTTCTTTATTTTTTTTTTTAATAGTATTTTTATTTTATAATTAACTTAATTTCACCTATCAGCCATGGATTCCCTTGTCCTCCCTCCTCCCACCCACCAGACCTCCCCCCCCATCCATCCACTCCCACCTCCTCCAAGGCAAGGTCTCCCCTGGGGAGTCAGCCCAGCCTGGCAGACTCAGCCAAGGCAGGTCCAGTTCCCTCTTCCCTACACCAGCGCTGAGCAAAGTGTCTCAGCATAGGCCTCAGGCTGCAAAAAGCCGGCTCATGCACCAAGGACAGGTCCTGGCTCCACTGCCTGGGGGCCTCCGAAATAGGCATTTTCTTAATAGAGTTTCCCTCCTCTCAGATGACTTTAGCTTATGTCAAGTTGATGTAAAATTATCCATCACAATTGCCTCTTGTCAACATGACAGAAATATATCACTGTTAAGCAACAACCTTTCCTTTCTTGTTCATTATCAAGATAACACATTAATATCAACATCACAATATAAAACATTTCACAAACTTAAAAAGTCCTACAGTCTTTACAAACTAAAACACTTTAAAATTCAGTCTCTCAATTGTGGTCTTTTCTAAAATAAAAAATAAGTTAAATACCTCTTTACTTCAAGATGGAAAAACTGGGGCGCAGTCACAATCCTATCAAAGCAAAAGCAAATTCCAGCAGTTTAGATCACTCAATGTTCAATATCTGGCTTTCACTCATAATCTTTTAGGCTGGACGCTTCTCAAGCTCTGCCCTCTGCAGCACATACATAGCTTGTCTTCTAGGCTCCTTTGGTTCCACTGCTTGCCATATTCTCTCTCTCTCTCTCTCTCTCTCTCTCTCTCTCTCTCTCTCTCTCTCTCTCTCTCTCTCTCTTCTCCTCTCTCTCTCCTACACTAAAGAATCTGAGGTTTTTCTATTGACAGAAAAGGGTAACTTTGAGCCAGAAATACCATATAACACAAAGAATAAATGAAAGGGATGAAAATGTGAAAATGAAGATACAAGCCAACAATATTAAGTAAAACCTAAAATACTCCAGCTGATGATAATTTCTCTCATAGAGGGAAGGAAAAGAAGGAAGGTACCAAAATCATTTTCCCCAATAGAGTGTCACTGGGTAGTTCAACCACACTCCAGGGCAGGCTCCATGACCAGTAGTTCAGCAACACAAAAACGACTGCATGTTTTTGTTTGTGTGTGTGTGTGTGTGTGTGTGTGTGTGTGTGTGTGTGTATGGGGAGGTATGTGTGTGGACTTTTGTCTTGCTTTGTTTTGTAGTTTGTCTTATTGTTTTTCATTTGCTTGTTTGTTTGTTGTTGTGTTTTCTTCTTGTGTCTGATTTTTTTTTTTAAGAGAAAGAACACGGTTAATTGGGTAGGGAGTCGGGATGATCCTGGAGGAGTTGAGGGGAGGGGAAATGTGATAAAAGTATATCACCTGGCACAATCTTAAAATAATAATTAAAAAGAAAATGTGAAAATTACCTGTTTACAAGAAGTATGGGTAAAATAGTAAATATTTTTAATTAAGTAATATTTTAAAATATATTACTTTGAACGCTGTGTGTGTGTGTGTGTGTGTGTGTGTGTGTGTGTGTGTGTTGGTATTATGCAGCTGTGGAGGTTAGAGGACATCTTATAGTCATTTCTTTCCTTCAGGCTGCTATTTCTAGATCAAAGATATTTAGCAAGTTTGGCAGCAAGTAACTTTACCCACTGACTCCTCTGTCCATCCCCATTTTACATAATAGATGATGACTGAACTAAGGAAAGAAACACAAGAAAAAGACAGTAACCAAAAACAGGTAAGGGATCAATTATAAATCTACTAGAACAAATATGACAACTGTGTCTGTGATGTCTGGAGCACCATTGAGAGAAAGGAACTAGTTGTCAAAGGCGTGAAGACAGTGATGAAGGAGTCGGATGAGAGCCATGACTCTGTACTGTACTGGGATTGGAGAGTCAGTTTGGTCTGATCTGTGTAAAGATGGGCATGGTAGTCATATATGTGAAATTTACATATATGCATGAGCATCTTTCCCATCTGCCAGAGCTCTGAGAAATGTAGGCTAATTGCAGACTTGAAATTCTGTTTCTATGTGCTGTGGATATCACTCTATATAAATAAAACACTGATGGCTAATGACCAGGCAGGAAGTATAGGCGGGACAAAGAGAGAGGAAAATTGGGGAAACAGGAAGAAGGAGGAGAGACACTGCAGCCACCGCGAGGAGAAGAGCATGTAGAGACGCCGGTAAGCCACCAGCCACGTGGCAAGCTATAGATTTATAAAAATGGGTTAATTTAAGATAAAAGAACAGTTAGCAAGAAGCCTGCCACGGCCATTCAGTTTATAAGTGATATAAGCGTCTGAGTGATTATTTTATAAGTGGATTGTGGGACTGCGGGGCTTGGGGAACCTGGAGAGAAGCCCTCCAGCTACAAATGGCGCCCAACGGCTCGAGTTTCCACCTTAAACCTGAAAATATTTAATAACCAATTCTAAACAGAGCCAAAACCAGGTTCCTGCTTCTTGTCTCATACGGGCAGCTAGATGCGGCAAAACGCAAGTTTGGACACTGGCGGGTTCCTGGCGGGTGCGTTTGACCGGCAGTATGGCGGAAATGAGACATCTGCCAGCGGCAAATTAAGCTGTGTGGTAGATTTAGTCTTTACTAGTATTAAAAAAAAAAAAAAAAAAGAGGTTTCTGGGCTACACGCTGCTTTGATAAAAGCTTAGACCCACTATTTCTGAGACTTGATGACTCCCAGAGCTGGCGGAAAACGTACCACTGCCATGTTGGGAAGCTGAAGTGGGCGGAGCCAGCAGCCACAGCACCGTTTCAGGCTTACAATGGTACAGTTTAAATCAATAGGCTCAAGGCTCAAGGTAATATAAAACATAAGCCACATAAAGATGGCTACCACACAGAGAATCTGGATTATGTTCTCTTTGATATTCATAACTAAAGAAAAACATTTGATTACAAAACCTGTTGAGTTATGCCAAAATGTATATTTTAAAGGTACCTTGACTTCAAAATTTGGATATAAGGATATGTTACTTTGGAAAAGAGGTTCTGCTTTTGTTTCCACAGAAAGCCAGAGGCTGTGGACTTGTTCCAGATTAAGATACATCAGGTTTCACCAGCCAAGACCCCCTGAAAGGACTCCGATGACACCATGGCCCAGATGATCCAACATCCAGATCGGTTTCAAGGCAACTGGTTCACACAATACAGCCTCACGGACTACCCCATAGGTCTAAAATTTTCTTTGCGTCCCCATAAGATACAGCGCCCCCTCCAACAGGAAGTAGTAAGAGATGCTACGCCCAAATTCCCAAATATACCAAGCTGGCTTTAGAGGTGGAATTGGCTCACTCCCCTCTAAACCCAGACATATTGCTTTAAAAAAAAAAATGGTTAAGTGATTCTTGTGTCCCAAATCAGAAGAGCCCTCTGGTGTGGGACAGAGAAAAACCAATATTTTTATTTAAAACAGGTTGATTATAAATGTGATCTCTTTCTAAAAAAGAAAAGGGGATATGATATGGATATATAGGATATGGAGATGATAAGATTAAAGGGTAGATTAATGAACCTACTTTTAAAGAATAACTTGTTTAAAATGTTTTACATTGGTATAGATTTTAGTTTATGTTTAAAATGTTTTACATTGGTATAAATTTTGGTTCATTGATACAAACTTGAAGTTAATTTTGTTATACTCTCTCTATATATGTATATATTTCTATTCTTGTTTGAGGTGTTGTGTTTATATAACTCATTTAAAATTGTAATGGATAATTAAAAAATAGATTAATAATTAGTCATCTATGATAATCATATCTGTAGCCATGTTAGTTAAGTCTTCTAGGTATACATAGATATATTTCAGATAGATAGGTAATCTTCAAACACTTCATCGACCTGGAGAATATGACATTTAAATAACTTAGAATTCTGTTGACGTGAGACACAATTGCTCCTGGCTGCACCAATTGATCCCGAGAGAATGTTGGGCTTCTAAGACATTTCCATTTGGAAGTTTGTCTTTTTGGCACAAAATGGCCTACTGGGCAAAGAACTGCCCTTGCCTTGATGGCTGACAGTACAAATGCAATGCTGTCCTTTCTGGACAAGCGGGACACAAGGAAAGCGACCACTGTACTCTGCCAAGACAGGGTAAGATGGTCTCTTAAAATTCCTGCTTCTAAAAATGGTCTGTCAGATACTCTAGGCCTGTAGCCAATTTGAATGCACCAACAATGCTGAGAAACATTAGGTGATTGTCCAGGCTGCCAGCTGTCTTGGTCTACTCTTGCAAGATTCCCGAAAGTTGCTTGCATCCATCTACCATTTCTCAGGTACCATTATGTTCCTTCTCAGGTCTTTGATGTGGTTGAAGGCTAGATAGTCGTAATTTCCTCAGTTATGATAAAAGATAAGTTAGCTATAAAACCTTAAACTCACAAATATAAGATAGATAGGACATCTTCTTTAATATTGTAACTATAATTCTTGCTCGGTAATTGTTTTGTTATATGTAATTTTACCATGTTAAAGTTAAAACCTTCCTTTTTAAAAAAAGAAGAAAGGGGAAGTGCTGTGGATATCACTCTATATAAATAAAACACTGATGGCTAATGACCAGGCAGGAAGTATAGGCGGGACAAAGAGAGAGGAAAATTGGGGAAACAGGAAGAAGGAGGAGAGACACTGCAGCCACCGCGAGGAGAAGAGCATGTAGAGACGCCGGTAAGCCACCAGCCACGTGGCAAGCTATAGATTTATAAAAATGGGTTAATTTAAGATAAAAGAACAGTTAGCAAGAAGCCTGCCACGGCCATTCAGTTTATAAGTGATATAAGCGTCTGAGTGATTATTTTATAAGTGGATTGTGGGACTGCGGGGCTTGGGGAACCTGGAGAGAAGCCCTCCAGCTACATCTATGTATCATCATCGATATAGTGGGTTAATGTGGAAATGATATCCAAGGAATAATGCATGGAAAATAGATGAACTTCAAATAATTTAGTGTGGGGAAAGAAAGGCAAACTCCTAAATCAATAGAACATTTCAAAACAATACAGGGCTAAATGGAAGTCCCTCCTACTGATCCAATTTGAAACAACTTGGTCAATGAAAAATAAATAACATACCAATTAAAATTACATAAGCATTCAAGACTCAATAATGACATGAACAGGTGTCATGTCATGTCAGCTATGTTTGGCAAAAATGAATATTTTGTATCTAATACTTAAGAACCATTAGTCAAACTCATAATGAGGGACAAAGACATTCTACATGACAGTTGTCCCGGAATACATCAGTGTAATGTATTACATGTGAAAGAAATGAAATGCATTGTCATATACAGATTTTAGAATAAGAAAAGACATTAGTGGACAGTTAGTAAAAGCTAAACAAGATACTCAGTTTATATAATTCTATGGTATCAGTGCTAGTTTTTGTAAATACACAGTAACTACATGAAGGTATGTGCTGTTTTTAGAAATATTCTGAATATACATTCATGCTGATTTAGACTTAAAAAGGTACTTAAATATAAAACATGAAACTTACTTCCAAAAATATGAAGATAACAAAACACATTCTCTTTGTACAGCTATAACAGAAGATCGCAGACTGAGAAATTTATCAAAAAATAGAAATTTCAGCACTCGAGAGGCAGAAGCAGGCAGATGTCTGTGAGTCCGAAGCCAGCCTACTCTACAAAGTGAGTTCCAGGAAAGGTGCAAAGCTACACAGAGAAACCCTGTCTCAAAAAACAAACAAAAAAATAGAAATTTATTTCTCATGAATTTAGAATTAAGAAGACCAAATACTATTTGTGGCTGATCAGGGCCTACCTGAATGCTATATACCTTGAGAGGAAGAAACACTGTACTGACAGGTATGAGGGAGAACCAAGTGTGACAATTATTGCAGAAGTCCTTTTATTAAGACCTTAAATCTCAGGGTATAGTCTTCATAGACTATAAACCTCCTAAAGACCTCACTTATTCATACTGTTGCAATGGCAATTACCTTTTGGCAAGGGACAAATATTCAAACCATAGCAGCCAGATGGATGGGTAAATACATAGGTAAGTGGGCAGATAGACATACAGATGGATAAATATACAAAATAGATAGGTAATATAGATAAATAGATGATTGCCGAGTAGATAGAAGAAAAGTAGAATGATAGATATAGAAAATTTATAGACGATCCATAGATAGATGATGTAAATTATATATATAGGTGTGTGTGTGTATATGTGTATGTATGTACGTGTGTGTAAAATTGAAAGTAGATAGAAAGGAGGTAGCTAAAGGTATTGACACAAGGATTTAAAGAGGATACTCAAGAATTTACTGACATGAAATAAATCTTTAAAATTAGAAAATATATTCAAGACAAATATCAGAGACTATTTCCCAAGAGTAGTACATGGTTACTTAAAGGGACATGTCTCAGAGAGAGAAATAAGTCATGTAGGCCTTGGCAATGTCTGACACACACGCATGTAATTACAGTCGCTGAAAGAAAAGTTGCCATGAATTTGATGAAGGACAGGGTGGATCTTAAATGAAGAAAAGGAAGGGAGAAAGATGTTATTATATTATCTCAAAAATAAAATTAAATTAGTGAGTTCATTGAGGTAGTGGACTATAGAGAGACTGGCAGAGTTCTTCCATAGAATTCAAATATTTTTTTAAACAGGGCCAGAAAATTGTTTTACAGGATACATAGATCCTGTAAAAAATCAGAGATCTGTCAAACTTAGTACACATTCCAGGAGTTCTAGCCAGTAGTCATACAAATGCTAAGTCAGATACAAAAGTGGATCGTAAATAGCTACTAAAAGAGAACAAAGATAACTCAAGATACCCTTGATTTCTTGACCAGCAATATTGTGTCTCTTCAAAATCATAATGTGCCAATCAGTCAATACTGAAGAATCTACAAGCTTTTAAATAGAGAGGTAGGGTTTTTAGGAACTTTTAAGTTAATATATGCTTGACAATAATGTTAACATTTCAATAGTTTTCTTATATATTCCCTAACTCCTCTGTTTTATCTTAATTTGCAGCTCATTTCCGGGGTGTAAAATGTTTTTAAAATGTTATTATTAATAATGATGAAAGGCTCAAATAATGACTACTGTAAATCAAGTCTCCAGTGTGACATTCTCTCATTGTCTCTTAATTATGAAGTTTTAGCCTTGCATTGTAATTAGATAATTGTATTTTGGTTAAAATTATTTTCATTTTTGATTTATGTGTATTTGTATGTTTCTCTGTGAATATATGCCACCTACACTCAGGGGCCTGCATATTCCTTGAAAGTATTACCACCTCTATAACTGGAATTACAGATTATTGTGAGATGGTTCACGTGGGTCCTGGGGATCAAATTTTAATTCTCCAGAAAACAGGCAGCACTCTTAACTGCTGAGTCAATGTTTCATCCCAGACCATTATGTTTCTTTGCTAAAATAGGCTATAATAATAGAACAAACTACAGCTAATCTGACTTTTATTTTTATTTTTTTAATTTATGCAGGCTTTGAAACCTGGCATCAGGGAAAGCGGGATCTTTAACACAAAATTGTCACTGAAGTTACAATGCTTCTATATTTCACAAAAAAAGTCTCAGAAATGAGGATGGCAAAGCCAGGTGAGAGAAAAGGGGCATAGAGGACACATCTGCCTATCTGGTAAGGGAGGAAATGTCTCTGTGAATTATGGAGACCCAGGAAAACAAAGGCTTCATTTAGTAGATGGCTATATGCACGCTTACAGTGCTTGTAATTGGGGATGATTATGGTTAATGACTCTAGAAATGTGTACTTTCAAACCAGCAGGACAATGTAATTTGTATCAACCTATTCAGTATCTCTTTAGGCAGTTTGCCTGGTTTAAACTTAGCCCAGCATTGGCTGCAGAGAGAGCCTCTGGCCGCCTCACTGCTGGCTCATATTTTATGGTCTCTCCCACTACCCCGTCTTTCAGTATGTTCCCAGGTGAATAAAACCATTCAAGTTTTCCTATCAGTTTGATGGCTCAGGACACCATTAGTGTTTAACCTAATAAGACTCAGATTTTTATAAAGTCCATGGAATGTGGGATTCTAATGCATAAAAGGGGGAAAAACCATTTATCTGTCTATAATTCTTTCTGATTAGGTGATAGTCAACAGCTGCCAGACTTCCTGGTGCAATGAAGATGTTTTACATTCCAGTACACCATGAGGCACAATAGTCTGTGATGATTCTTGAAAGATAATTAGTTAATATAAAACATGCCCAGTTTCCATTTCTCCAACAGGAGGAAACCGCTTAAAGCAAACTTGATTGTGGAATCAATTCAAGGATATAGATCATCATTAAAAGCTAGCTAAATAGTCAAAGATGGAATTTGGGACCCCACAAAATTAAGAATTATAACCATGTATTTCTTCTATAATATGCACCAACACATGATTCTTCATGAATATGAAAGCAGAGACCACAAACCAGAAGAAAAATAGGTCAAGGCTAAGGTTCAAGATAATTACAGTTTGGGAGTAAGAATTATGATTTGTTCCATATTCTAGTTATGTCTTTATGCCTCATGTGAGAAGAGGCAAATCCATCCATATCATCAGTGTGAGAAACCACATTTCAACTTAATTTTCAACAGTGATAACAATAGGGTGAGGCTGTGAAGCAAGGTTAACTTGACATATGGTGGTCTCAATGCTAGGTAAATGATGCTGAGGATGCTTGACCCATGTAGGAACAGTGATGTTTGGGTGACATGTAGGAATAAGCATTAGAGAACTGTGACTGTCACCAGCTGGGACTTTCTGGGGCAAGTCTTTTAAATTTTAAGTGCTTATAAATTTATAGGATTATCTTACAAATATTTACCCTTATAGAATGCAGTTTCAAGTTATGATGTACACCTTACAGAAAATTTTCCATTCCTGAAATAAAAACAACAACAACAAATGCCACCACCACCACCACCACCAAAATATTTGAATTGAAAAATGTGATTGTTTGGTTACAAATATATATTTGAATGTCAGATTGGTTGAATTGAGAACCATCTAGAAGACTCATATGGCACATATCTGGGTATGTCTGTTCTGAAATGCACAGAGAAGATTAATTAAGTATGGATGACCTGGCATGAATGTGGGTAGTATTATTCTGCATGTTGACTGTCCAGAAGATATAGGAGAAATCCACCCGCATAGGAACTTTCTGTATGTGAGTCCATGCCTCAAGGAGGAGAGCTGCCCCAATCCGACATACTCTCCTGACCATGACGGAGGCAAAATAAATACTTCACTTTCACTTTTAAAGTTGTTTTTCTCAAGTCTTGTGTTAGCAGACATGAAAAATTAACCACAAAAATTATTGCTGTAAAAGTAATTGCTTTGACCAAACATGAACATATGGCCTTTAAACTTCTGGAACTGGTTGAAAGAAGAAATTTGGAAACATTTGGAAAATCGGACTGTAAAACATTAGAATGCTAAAAAAAGAAAAAAGAAAAAAGAAAAATCTTCCTAGATATTTTTGATATTTGGGTGAATATTCAAAAGAACAGAATGTAATAAGAATATGAACAATGAAGTCCAAACTCATGAGATTTCAGAGGCGAACTCTACTAGGAACTGGGTTAGGAAAATATACACTACCCGTTTACAGACAACCTGTCTCCCTTTCTCCTTAGTGATCATTTTATGAGAGTTAGAATTTAAAGGTAATGGAATTATTAATCTTACAGAGGAATAGTTAAGGTAGCCTAGCATTCAGGATCTATCTGAATATTGCAGGAAAAGATACACATATAAAGCTGTGACCATGGGATGTCGACACAGAAGAGATTAACCACTAAAGCAAAGCCAATACTTTGAACTAAAACAATAGGCAATGTGCTTTGAGGCCGCTAGATAATTTTGGCTTGTTTATTCTAGGACACTGTCCAGGATTTAAAGGAGGAAACTCGTTTGACAGACTTTGGACTAAGAAGAGAGTTCCCGATTACTTTAATTGCAGGGTCATGTGTTCAGTCATGCACGTTGCTGTACCGACAGTGCAGGGGCTGCCTCCTGTTCAAGTCAGCAGATGGTTTTTGTGCTGTGTATATTATAATGGTTTTGCAGACAAGAAAAATGTAAGAGGTAGAAAATGCCATGTTTCACATGTTTCTGTTTCCACCTAGATGTCAAAATAAGGATTGGAGAGACCAGGCAACATGTAACATAGATCAGCCTCTAAGACTATAACTTGTGACATCATAAGGTGAAGCAGTAGAGATGCAGTAGACACCCAGATGTTTAGAGATGCCAGTAATATAAAACATCTGGGGGGGCATAAGAAATGAGTGGCCTCTGTCCATCCTCCTTCTTTCTGCCTCCTGACCATCATAATAAGAGCATCTCACTGTACCATTTTGTTCCCACTACAATGGACTGAAGCCACAGAACCTATGAGCCAAAATCCATTATTCCTATCTTAAACTCTTTCAATTAGATATTTTGTCATATCAAATAAAAATGCATTAAAATAAATTGAGAATAATTAAATACATGTTGGTTAGCATGGAAATAGTTGTATTTCTTGTGTGAAAATAAGAAAAATGCATTTAGTAAAATGATTCGTTGACTGCAGGATTTAGTAGTTCTACTAATTAGCTAAAAAAATCATCTTTTATAGGCATGTACAATGCTAATGTGCCTTTTCAGTTTCTTTATGCTCTATTTTTAAAACAAATAATTTTAATGAAATAAATATGAAAGGACATTGTATCATTCAGCTGTCTATCACCATGACACAAACAGTTTGGATTATAGTTTTGATAACTCTTTTCATAGTCTGCTGGATCCACTTCCTGCTGACTGCTGTGATCAACCAAAATTATATGAAATATGCTGAACAAAACTGTTTACCCTATCAGAAGCCAGAGAGCAAAGACATCAAGAAGAGAACCAGATGCACACAAAGTATTAAATGGCAGAAAGGCTGAGAGAGTGTGAATCAATTCAAAGTATTTCACAACAGTACCTATCAAGATGGCTTAGAGGAGAAGAGCCCTCAGTGGGGGGAGTATTAGAGAATTACTATAAAATTATATTGGAAAATGAAAGTCAGATCTCAATGTTTTAAGTGCTAGAAGATGACAAATCATATTACTATACTCCAATAATTCTGTATTTTATTTTATACTCTACGACAAGAATTTTCTGCTATGGCTCCCAAAGGATCATGAGGTTAAATCTTGGTCCCCAGGGCAGCTGTATTTAGAGGTGATGGACTTTAAGGGATGGTGCTTTGGAGTATTTTGTGACATTGACAAGTTCCTGGGAATTTCTGAGCAAAGTATAAGGAGATAGAAGGGGGAAGCTTTTCAGGATGCATCCCCAGAGTCATAGTCTTAGTCTTTCCTCCCATAGCCACTGCACAGAGCTGGGGCTTGTGGATGTAGCCTAGATTTCTGTAAAACACTCCTGTCATGTGATTGGACATTTTTTGGCTTCCTTGTTTCTGGGTGTAAATATATATATATTTTTTAAAAAAATCCTTTAATAGTAAAAGACAAAGGGTATGAGCTGTGGCTGGGGGTCATGTGGGTCTATGGTCCTACCACAGCCAAGGATGGCATCTGTTACTGTTCAAGGCTGGAAGGATGTCCAGGGTCTGTACCACCACCTGGGACCATATTGCTGTCCTACAGCCATGCTGCTGGTGGAGCTATGCTGATCTGAGTGGCCTGAACTGTCTGTCACCCAGGGCCATAGTGACATCTAGGTCCAAGCTGCTCCTGATGGCCATGACTGGGTCAGTGGCCCTGCTACAGCTGAGGTCTGTGTTGAGGTCCGTTGTCGTGTTATCATAGGAGCCCATGTAAACCATGTGGTAAACCATTGTTGAAGAACAAGGGTCTTGGTGAGCTGGTCCTGGCACTCATTTGGGAAAGCCAGCCCTATACCTCACCACCATTGTGAGAGAGCTGGCTTCAATGCTAGCCTGAGGGGAATGATCCCAGTAGCCCAGACTAACCAACTCAGCTGCCTCTCAGGCACACATCCAGAGCTTTGAGTTGGTACTCCTCAACATCCACCCCATCTATGACCTGCTAGAGTGCATAAAGGGACTGGTCCTGCAGAACCATAGACATAGGATCTCCATGATTCAGTGAAACAGAAGGGTATTCAAGAAGAGTTGTAATGAGGGTCCGGAATTGATGGTGCACCAGAAGTTAGAGGCCTTCAGCCTGAGCAGAAACTCATCACACAATGAACATTTGTGAGTAGAGCTGTTTTTACAAAGAGTAGACTGCATGATACATTGCAGCTCCCTATGCCACTAAGACAAATGAAGAGGTAACAGAGAGGTGGGAAAGATGGAGTGAAGTGTTCTTTGTTTGCTTTTCTTTTTTCTTTTGGCCTTTGTTTTTTTTAATTAATATTTTTATTTATTATTATTTTTATTTTTATTTATGTTTAAATTTCCCTTTGAGGGAGGCTACAAGGGTGAAGGGCAGACATGGAGGGACTGGGAAATGAGTGGGATTGGGGGGCATGATGTGATATCCCCAAAGAATCACTAAAAAAATTATGTCTAAAACATTCTTTAATAAAACAACTTTAATGTTTTCATGAGATGGGATGGATTTTGTAAGTCAAAATCTAAAAATTTTGCTTAATATTTGTCTACAGAATGAGTACCAGAACAGCCAGGGCTACACAAAGAAACTCTGTCTTGAAAAACAAAAGGGAAAAATTTTGCTAAATAGAACACAAACATGAATGTCTAGGTCTTGCAGTCTTTTGGCCCCTCTGTCTCCATTATGTTCTCTCAGCATAAGTGTAGGTGTGGGGTCGATACATCAGGTCGCAGTTGCTCCTTGCATGTTGATCAGTTGTGGATTTCTATAATGGTCTCTGTTGGCCACAAAAAAGATGCTTCTTCAATGAGTTGGGTGAGCTACATTTGTCTGTGGGTAGAAGAGGAAGTATTTAGAATGCAGTTAGAAATTATACTGGTTCAGAATAGTGGCAGTAGTAGGCTGTCTTCTAAGATCCATGACCTCACCAGTCATGGGTAGTTAGCTAGATTTATGGGACCATATGTGAATTCCAAAATAAAGCTTTTTTTTTTTTTAATGTTTAGACTTTGTTCCTCATCTGGACGCACTATTTCATAGTTAAGCTATGTCAGCTTCACTGTCCTCCTTGGTGATGGAAAGGAGGAGACTTCTTTTGTTTTTATAACAACTTTTTTTCTTCTTTCTTCTTAGGTATTTCATTAATAACCACCCCACTGAATGACTAAGCTACAAAGCTCAGGTCATAAGCACATCTGTACCAGCAATTTCTAGTGTGATGTGATTAACGAGAATGAGGTACTTTTCCTAAAAAGATGGCTGAATCACAGTGACAAGAGCCTCATCAAATGATCTGCTCTTCCAAGGAGTGCTCATTTGGACATCAAATCACAGACATACTTTTGTCTCAGTTAACTGAGAGCTGGGCTTCTTTTCTTTTAGACATTTGTCCCCCTTTGCTTTCTCATACTGGGAATTGGACCCTGGTGTGTTTCCTACTAGGCAAGAGCCTCAAAACTGAACCATAGCCCCATCTTTGTAACCTGTTTCTGTTGAAATAGTCTCACTGTGTTGTTCAGGCTGTCCATGAACTACCTGTGACACTGGCAACCTAAAAACTACCTATTCTCTTGCTGCTGTCGGCTAGCTGACACCACAAATCTTAGCCATCACAACTAAAAATAGTGAGTTTTCGATGAAAATACCCTGTATTACAATATCTCTCTTTTGAACATTTTTCTATTGTCTTCCTTATGTCAGTATGGCCCTGCTTCCCACACTAGAGGGAGAAAAATGGAACACACACCTTTCTTCCTATCCTACTTCTCTCTGGAACTTCCCCTGCTCACTTCTATACTCCAGTGTCTCTTGAAATTATGTTTTAGAAAATCCATCAATAACTGTAGTTTCTCAAAGGTATATTTTGAATATAAATGTATAGCTGTAGGGGTTTTCTGGTGACTTCATGATTTTTTCAAAGCATTCTAATGCCAATCAAATATTGACCAGATAAATATTACTACTTACCATCCAAAAGTATTCTGGATTCACCATTCTGTTTTGAAATTTGAATATTATTCAGTATTTAATGTTATACTGATCTGGAGCCAAAACAACTACCACCTTGTCTTTAATTACTCCCCTTATCAAAAGTCATTGTGAGATTTCAAGATAACATAGGCACTTTCTTTGCATTATTTTGTCTCTTTAAAATATTCTTGGGATATCACTAGGACTAACAGATACATTTTTGACAATCTGTATGATCAAAAGTAATTGTAATAGGTTAGAATAGAGGCAGCCATCCTTAGTCTTTTATTATTTATGGCACCCTGGGTGCTTACAATAAGGAGAATTGAAATGTTAACCGCATTAATAACATTGTAAGAGTGGAATTTTGTGATGTATGTGTCTGAAGAGGCCAACGCACATCTATCAAGCCCCTTTGTAGACACTGACTCAACATAAAAGGTCAGACCTGCTAGATGAAATATGTATTTCTCAAGCATTTGAAACAGCTCCTATTCTGTTCTGCATTTACAGTATGTGAAATTATGTGTGATGTTGTGAAGACACACAAAGTTAGTAAGTTAAACACCAGATGCTCTGGGAAATTTCCAGTCTGCTACAAGGAACACAATAAACAAGGTGTCAGTGTTGCTTTTTCCAGATGTTTTTACTGTAAAGACAGGAAAGGAAGTGAGGGGTGGTTGGTGTTAAATAGATACTAAATCATATGATGCTTCCTTGATACTACTTCAAACTGAGTACACTGGACTGGAATAGCTTATAGAAAGGATGAGACTCAATTGACAGAACATACTTCATACTTCTTAGGAAAATGACCCCTTTTCCTTAATGGCAACTATTTGACACATTCAACAGTGTTGCTTGCTAAAAAAAAAAAAAAAAAAAAAAAAAAAAAAATGCTTTTTAATTGTGCTCAGAGGCCTGCATTAAGTGCCCTGTTACTGTGGCTGCCAGCAATAAAGAAATTTTTTTCTAAGAAGTATGTTTCTACTTACAGAGTGTGAGCAGGGGTCAGACTTGTCCATGCCACAGAGGCATTGAAAAGAGATGCTTTTTCAAGGATGTATACTTTAATTTATAGTTTTTAAACAATAGATCTTTCCTCACTGACTTAATTCAGGTTAGATAATATATTCTGTAGATCAAGGGAAATGTTGGTGACTTTTTCAATAAAAAGACTTAAACATTGGAATTCAAGGAAATGATGGGCACTCAGAAATGGATATAGAAAAAGTAGGTCTTTTTGTCTCATAATTTTTGTTTTAAAATATAATTTAATTTCCTAATCACTTCAAAAATAAATGTTAGAGATAAGAGTGAGTCAGAAAAATATTGATCAATTTCTCTCTCTCTCTTTTTTCACAAGGAAGCCTAAAAAGTTAGTTCTAACAATGCTGAAATGGCTTTTTTCACAATTGTGTGCAGTAAATATATAACAAACCCTTGAGTATAATTCTAAAAGGGTGCCTGAGTCAAAGGATCTCCACAGAAACAAAACCAACTATGTACAACAGACAAAAAGAGAGGGAGAAAGAAAGACTGAAGAACAGAAACAAATGGAAGGCTGGTCCAATGGAGATTGGAGCAGAATTGGCATTTCAGCCTAAAAGTAAGCAGGGAGTAGAATTTCTCCATTCCTAGGTGACTGTTTGTTTTTCTCTTATTTGTCTTCTAAACGTCTTCAGCTATTAGAGATATGCCAATACACTCAAAGTCTAGGAGGTCGACTGTTGATCTACCTGGCAATAGTGGCTGGAGAAAGAACAGTGGTTAAAAGCACTACCCCACAAGTGGAAGAACAGAAATTTGGGTACAAGCACACAAGTACCAGTGATATCCCATAGGCACACACATACACACTCACATACACACACACACACACACACACACACACACACACACACACACACCATGCCCGTATATCTCACAGACATAGAGACTAGTATTTCTTACAGAAATACAGACAAATATATTCACAAACACACGTTCTTATAAATCTCACAAATATACACATATGCAAGTGTCTCTCATGGAATTGTAAACACAAACACACAACACATTAACAGTACTGTTTAACAAAACATTGGACACAATGTTTTGGCCAATTGACATATAAAAATAATGCACACATATATTGTAAGTGTCTGCCCTCACCAACTTTTTCAAAGTAGGCATGGCTGTCAGACATTGAGTGGTAATGCCAATCCATCCATTCCTGAATCTTTCTATAGGATATCATTCTAGTGTCTTTTTATATCCAATATTCCCTCATCAATTTATTTTCACTTTCTCATTTCTTGCACACGGGGTATAAAACACACATAATTACTCTCCATTTATTTTTCACAAGAAAAAATATTTCACAATTCACTCAGCAATTGTGAATATCTGGAATAAGATGCAAACCATCTTACCTTCACCCACTCCTTCCAGCCTCCTTAACATTAAGTGGGTTTTTTTTGCTGTTGTTGTTTTTGTTGTTTGGTTGGTTGTTTGGTTGGTTGGTTGGTGTTTTTTGTTTGTTTGTTTGTTTGTTTGTTTTTCGAGACAGGGTTTCTCTGTATAGCTTTGTGCCTTTCCTGGATCTCACTCTGTAGCCCAGGCTGGCTTCAAATTCACAGAAATCCAGCTGGCTCTGCTTCCTGAGTGCTGGAATTAAAGGCATGTGCCACCACCACCCGGCTCAACATTAAGTATGTATGCATATGAAAATGTGTGTTGGGGGGAGACATGTATGAGTGTTCACCTGTATATTTCTCTCCAGCTGAGATGTAATTTTTTTCAGTTTATTTTCAAGCATAACACATGTTTCAAAGCTCAGAGCCAGCTAATATACCTGGCTCTCAAAGCATTAAAAATAGGTACAACTCCTGGCAGGGTTAAAGCTAAACAGGTCAGGGGGTAAGGTTCAAAATGGTCACTACACATCATAGTTATCCAAAGGGTAGATTGTCTTTAATACGAGACAAGTGGAAATGTCCTATCTCCTAGAGGGTCTACTAATATCTGAAAAAGAGACTGTGAGTCCTCACATCTCCATTCAGCACTGAATCTGATGATCATATATCCCCAAAAGCAAATATTTAGAAAAATACTGTGTTTTATCTTTGGCGCAGCATATTCCACTACAGAGCAAGCCTCAAAAAAAGATATACACTCTGAATAGTCATTCTGTTAAAAGAACAGTCTGCCTACCAGTAAGCCATATAGAAACCAGTGATTATTAATCATTTCTTAATTTTGTCACAGTTTTTAGATAACTGTATCAGATTTTTTTATAGAGACTGAAATTAGTGAACAGTTATGAAGGTGCATTACTGGGCAAGTAGCCAGAGGGGGCACCAGGTAACCTCAGAAGCACACTTGTAATGATGTGTGACATCACCTTAACCTTTATTTCTGCCTTTCTTTGTACTTTGTTCATTTGCTTTTCGCTGCCTGACATTTATTACATTTTTCTCCCTCCCTTCCATGTCTATATTTAGCTAAAAGTTATCTTGAAGAGGTCCTCTAACCCTGGTAAACATAATTTTTTCCTATAACCGAGAAGTGAACTCCACCCCCAGCTATGAGCTCATAATTTTGTCATGTAGTTCTGTTTTCCAGGAGCCAAGATACTCTTGATTGAAACCATCTGCTTGTTCATTGTTCATATATAAGTACTCCTCAAACCAGAACTCATGGGAAGATGAATCGATGACAACACGCTTTCTGTTCCCACTCTTTCATCTTCTGACCCAGAGAACTGTAAGTCTTAGAGTGCTATTCATCTCAGATGTCTCAGCAAGAGAGTTCTATGGGAAATTCTGCATTGATATGTCTCTGGGAAGATAACGACACTCCTGGCTTGCAGTGATACTTTTAGTTCTTTCAGTCATAATGAGTGAGACACCAAACAATGTTCCTAATTTCTTCATCCACAGCACAGAGTCTTTTGAATTACTTCATTCCTTGCCTTTCCCGGTGAAAGTTTTTGGGAAGAATGATGATGCCTAGGTTCTGAGGGGAAAAAATTCCCTCCATTTTAAAGAATAGTTCAGCCTATACCAAAGTCTTTCAAACTGTTTCCTGATTTCTCGTTTTTCCACATATGAGTCTGTATCATGTTACAAATTGTGTCATATAAAGAAGAGTTCATCCAAATAGAGCTGCATTGATCTGGTTTCCAACTCTAACACTGCTAATAATTTTGTGATATTGAGTGTGTATTTAACTGTCCAAAGAATTTTATGTCTTCTGGAAAACTAGTATAACACAGTAGTGGTTTCATAGTTTTAGGGTGTCAGTTGACTTTTAAAGTGGAATTGATCTTTTCTCTTTTATGTAAATAAGATATGAAATGATATTTGGAAGAAATGTTCACTGAGTTTTTAAAAGAGAACACATTGTTTTCTGTTTATTTTGATCTTTAAAAAGACAGCATTTCACAATGATGTTAAACTAAATTGTATGTTATCCATAAACACCCTAGAAGTTGTAATAATGTTAGTCATTGAAAAATCTTCAAGAGCTATGGTGGTGTGAGTGATAGTTAAACATCACTATTTTGAAGTAATAATGTAGAACAAGATACTGAGCCATCCACAATCTGCATTGGTGATAAGTATAATTGTATATAACTGTAAGATGCACAGAGATGGATATTTGATGAATACATTATTGAATACAAATTTCTTTATAAATGCTATACTGTGCAAATATTTATGTAAATTAATCATTTCTGTTGAATGAGCTTTGTGTTGTAAATGTGTTTCACTTGTAAAAAGGCTTGTTAATTTTACAGGTCTGTGGTTTTACTATTTTCCTTAATAAGGAAATTAAAATTAACCATTTCTTCATTATAATAATGTTAATTAGCTCTAGTTCTAAATAGGATTTGAAGTGGTAGCAGATATTCTTGGGTATTTTGATTTCTGGACAAATTATGTGCTATAAATGCAATGACCTTTAGAAAACCCACTTTTGCTAGGATATAATTTATTACTTTGTTTTCTTTCTTTTTAAAAATTTAAACTTTATTATTTAACAATTGCAAATTAAAAAAATCACACACTGAAAATTAAAAGGCTAGAAACTACACAACTCAATAAACTTCTATACAGTTTAAGTAGCCAATAAGAACACAGTCTGTGGAGCTTAACATTGGATTTTACACTTCACTGTTCAATACATTTTTGATACATGTATCCACCACAAATAAACAAAGAAAACCAACTTTCTATCCTTTTCATAATTCTTATGCATTACCTGCAACCAGTCCTTCCTCCATAGTACTGCAACTTCCTTTTTCTCCTTCCATTTTATACTGCATCCATATGTATGCTTGTTTCTATCTATGCATACATTATGGGCTAGATTCCACATATAAGGAAGAACATGTGGTGCCTCCCTTTTTTAGATTCTGTAATCTTGTGTAATATAATACATTCTAAATCACCCATTTCCCAAAAATATTGTGATTTCCTTGTTCTTTTACAGCTGAATAGTATTCACAAACACACATATATACCCACATACACACACACACATGCACATATGAACACACACACACACACACACATTTCATTATCTGTTTATTTGTTGATTAACAACTAGGTTGATTGCAATTCTGTGTATAGTGAAAAGGAAGCAACAAACATAGGGTGCAGATCTTTCTATGGTAGGACTGGAGTTGTCTGGAGAGATGCCCAACAGTGAAATAGGGTGATTTGATATCTCTTTTTCATTTCTTAAGAAATCTCCAAACTGGTTTCCACACAGACTGTATGAATTTCTTTTCACACCAATAGTGAATGAGGGTTCCTTTCACCTAACATCCTCTTTAACATAGCTACTCTGACTGGGATCTATTCAGTTCATTTGCCAATTTGTTGATAGGCAATTTTATTTTTTTAATTATTTAACTGTTTGCGAATCTTTGTAAGTTCTGGATATTAGCCCATTGTCTGCAGTGTAGCTGAAGAGATTTTCTTCCATTCTGTAGACTGTCTGCTCTGCTGATTGTGTTCTGTGCTATACAGAAACATTTGGCTATTATATAGCCTCATTTGTTGATACTTGAGGTTAGTTCCTGGCCACTGGTGTTCTATTCACAAAGCTCTTGTCTACCTTAGTATTGTGAAGGATATCTCCCATGGTTTCCCCCTTAAAATTCCAGCTTATCAGGCATTAAGTTTGGGATCTATTTTAAATTGATTCAGTGAAAGATGAAAGATAATAATATAAATTTATTCTTCTGCTGGTTGAATCCAGGTTTTTCCAGTACTATTTCCTAAATGGTCTAACTTTTTTCTAATGTATATTTTAGCTTTCATTGTCAAAAAAGAAAAGAAAAGAAAAAAAGAAAGAAATGGTTCAGGGTGATTTTTCTGTGAGATTTTGTCTCCTAGAAATTTCAGAAGCTACACACACCCATAAAGTCTCTTAACCTGAGTGTCTAAGCATAAACTGAGCAAGTATCACAATAGACATGCTGTAATAGATGGGGGAAAGACCATGAGGTATCAACCATGAACAGAAAACTACAAACTAAGAAATACTGAAAGCAAATCTTTTGTTGAGATTTTTTTACATGTAGGTTCAACAAAGAAATTGCTGTATAGTTTTCTTTTTGTGAAAATTTCTTTACTTTGTTTTGGTATTAATATATTACTGACTTCTTAATACAGGAGGAAAAACTTAGTCCTACCTCACCTTGATATGCTTTGTTGACTTCTATGGGAGTGCTGCCCCTTTCTAAATAGAAACAGAGAAGGAGTGAATGGGAAGACAGAAGGGAGGAGGGGGATGGGAATGGGAGGAGAGTCAGGAGAGGAAACTGTGGTAGGGAAGTATAATAAATGAAAAAGTTCATTAATAAAAAAGAAAAAATATATTACTGACTTCATAAATTGATCTCAGTAATCTTCCATAATTTTCTATTTTGTAGAGCAAATTAGGAAGTTTTAGCTAAGGTCTTCCTTGAAAGTTAGTAGAATTCAGCAGTTAATTCATCTGCTTCTGGGATTGTCTGTGAGAGAAAGTTTTTAATGAGAATATGCAGATAAATTTTAAGGCAGAGGCTGGCAGATCTCTGTGAGTTCGAGGCCAGCCTGATCTACAGATTTCCAGGACAGCCAGGACTGTTACACAGGGAAAGCCTGTCTTGAAAAAATAAACAAACAAGTAAATTGCTGCTTGCCCACCAGATTGGCCAAAAAAGAAAAGAAAGAATAAAAAAATTAATATTGCTAGAAGAAAGACTATTTGCAAACACTTCTAGTGGAAATGCACACAGTTACCAATATTTGGCAAAACAATCTAGCAGTATAAAATGTACACTTTTGCCACAGTAATCCCCCAGGGAAACAGCAAAAAGAAGCAAGCACATCCAAGGAACAAATTGTATTCAATTCTTGGCCCAGTTTATATTGTACTGCGGTAGGGTCCAAGAATTTGCACCCGCAACAACTAATAACTATGAAACTAAAATGTCAATAGCTCCAAGATTGAGAAACACTGCTCTGTATCTCTATTACTTGGGGTTTATATGATTCCATCATAATGAGCCAATAAATGCTTTAATCTCAAAAAAAGAAAACAATAAATAAAAAATTCCAGACATAAAGTTCATGTGACTGAACCTATGCAGTATTTCGAACAGCATGAAAAAAAATGAATAAAATTCCAAATCAGTAAAAAGAAACAAGAAAAATAAAACCTTAGAAATTCAGTCATGATTCATCAGGATATTCAATAAGATGGGTAGAAGATAAATTTGAGGCATTTATTCATTTAACACAATGATGGTGAAAACAAAGGTGTATACAGGAGAAAAGATCTGGGCAGGATATCCAGCCTTTGACTGACAGGATTGCTTGGCGACAAGAGTGAAGAGAGCAGAGGTAAAATCATCCAAGATGGCCACCAAACATTTTATGGAACAGAGAAATGAATCTAACTATAAACACATGCATGGAATGTCTGCAGAGGGCAGAGGAGAGTGGTAGATTCCTTGGAACTAAAGGTACGGACAGTCAGGTATGGGTGCTGGGAACCAAACCTGGGAAAGGAGTCAGCTGAGCAGTATCTCCAACCCAAATATGTTGCATATATTTGTATATAATGTAGTGACTATTAAACACATCCGTATTTTATACTCTGATTTATATTTATGTTACACCTGTGTAATGAATCTATAGGTAATTTATAGATATAATAATTTGCTTCTTAGTAAAGGAAGGCAATAAAGGTGAGTTGGAGGGAGGGAGCCAGCAGTGTTCCTATCTTATATAATGTGTATCACGATGTAATGTTTAAGTTTGATAGGATATAAATAATTGCTCAAGTTTGCAGTTATAAACAAGACAGAGAATTTGAGAACTATGGGATAATTAAGGGGAAAGAAATAGTTTGGATATTTGGGCAATGAGTTAAAATCTTCATAATTTTGAATAAGATAGTGATATAACACTTATAATCAGATGAATGATAAAATTAAAATTTGTTGTACTCTATTTTTATGGGTAGTCATCTGATGAATTAATGTAAAAATTTAAAAACAATTTCTTTGTGGGTAGGAAAACTAAGAATGATGGATAATGAGACAATGTTAATGTTTCATATTGTTGAATTATTTGATAATACAAAAAATATTAGTTTCACAAAAATCAAACAAAAAGAAATACTCAATATAAAAAATGATAGGGTATAGATATCCATGCTAGGGTTCATCAAAGTACATTTAGACAGTTAGATTCAATTCAAATTATTCTCCTTATATCAAGTGTAATTAACCACTTAAAATGCAAGGTCATAGATTTGGGATATTAGTCTGAGAGATGTTAATGTAGCTCTCAAATGCATTAGGTATCACTATAGATTTACGCATTGTTCAATGAAAGTTAATGAGGCTTAATGTTAACCTTCCTCTCTTATGATAATTTGTTTAGGCTATTGTTAGTTAGCTATATTAGCATTTATTAAAACATATGGATGAATGTTTTGGGTGTTTAATTTAATTTTTAGTACTAATTTTCTTAATAATATCTATGTCCATATCATCTTTGTTTGATCTTATCTTGGAAGCTAAGTAGTATTGTGTTCAGCTAGAACTTGGATGGGATAAATGATAATAATGTTTTCACAAATAAAGTTGAAGAAATATTCAAATTTTAATGGAAAATAGTCTCTGGAGATGCGTTTTGAACATGTGGCCAAAGGTTTGTTCAAATACTTCTGAGATCTTGCTCTGTTATTTTATTGATCACTTACAATGGAGTATTGATGTTACATAATCAAACATTTGCTACCCTGGAGACTTATGTGGAGAAACTGCACATCTGAAATTTGTAGACATGATATCCAAAGATTCCAACTTGTCAAGTAATAGAGCATTGATGTAGAACACAGTTTTCATGTCAAGGGGAACAAAATACAATTTGTTCTTGAGCCAGTATGAATAAGGAGGGCCTAATCATACAGATGCAGATTGCTCTAAAGAACATACTTTTATGTGAAAACAATTTTGTGAAGATTTTAAAGTTACAGAACAAAATAAAGACACACATCAAATAATTTTTCGTACATTGTTGGAAGTACTAGGTACAGTTTACAGCCAATCATGGAAATTTCTGTTTTAAATCTCAGATCCTTTCTGATGACTTGGTTGGCTTCTGGATTGGTGGAAGCTATTGTTAAGTTTAAACATTTCAATAGCCAAAAATAATAGGTTAGTGTGGTGATACATTGTGTACCCTAATAAAATTTGTCTGAAGAACAGAGAACAGAACAAGCCACTGGATTAAACATAGAGGCCAGGCAGTGGTTACACATACCTTTAATCCTAGCACTTGGGCAGCAGAGATCCATCTGGATTTCTGAGTTCAAAGCCACCCTGGACAACATGAGATTGACTCAGTCTGGGAGAGAAAACACAGCCAGGCAGTGGTGGCACACACCTTTAATCCCAGTACTGGGAAGCACACACACCTTTAATCTTAGGAAGTGATGGCTGGGCAGAGAAAGGTATATAACAAGTAAGAGGGCAGGAACTAAAGGCTTTTGGCAGAAGTGTCCCTTTTTCTGGCTGGAGCCATTTGGGTAAGGACTCAGAGGAATTCAGTCAGAGGATTCATGGAGTAGTGAGGTAAGACATGGCAGTGGCTTGTTCCTTTGTCTCTGTGATCTTTCAGCATTTTCCCCAACATATGGTACCAGGTTAAGGATCCTTTACTAGCTGTAAGTTAGCCCCCAAAATAAACCTCCTTTTTAACTATGTGGAGTTGCCTTAATAATAAATCCTCCAGTATCACAGGGGTTGGTTACAGGATCTGGGAGAGGTGAGGTGGAGTCCAGCTGAATTCTCTGGAGAACTCCGCTTGGCCTACCATCCAGCATCCATGATCACCAGGAACAAAGAGAGCCAGCACATTCGGATCTCAGGTCTTGAGGGCTCCTGCCTTGGCCCTGCCTCAGGGACAGGTCATAGGTAGGCGTGACAGTTACCAGAAGCCTTACTGGGGATAGTACTTCCAGGTCAAAGCTGGAACAGCTACCCACTGCATGACGATGCTCTTAAAGGGATTGAAGATTGTCATGACAATTTGCCTCTGGGTCTTCAATATTCCAGCTCTCTCCAATTACACAGAGATATATAGTATATTGACCTTGCAGAAACTTGAACATGGGCAAGACATTATCCTAGAAACTTCAATTCATAGTGGTGATGTTTAATTTATATCTGAGCAATTCATGTTTTAGACACCATATCAGCATGTTTAAAGTTTACATTGTTTTAATACTGTAAGCATTAGCAAAATCTTTTAGGAAACATTTAGTTTACATGTGGAGAAGCAGATAATCATAGATGTGTGCTTGTTTAAGAGAATCAGTAAACTGAAGATTAACGATGGCAGAATTTCATGACAAAATGCTGGCTTCATGTGGGGCTGTGGTCAGGTATCTAAAACAATTACCTTCTATCTTTCCTTGAGTTATTACTAATTATACTATCAAATTCTATAAAGTTTAAGCTTAGGATACTTCTTTTTAAGAATTACTGTAAGCTGGTAATACCCTGAACAATGAACATCATCTAAAACAGAGCTTATTTTTAGATTTGAGTGCAGGAAAATAAAGATGCTTGAAAATAGCTGGCAAATATGGCATCTTTGCTGGCAAAATGAGTTTTTATATCGATATAATTACAAAAATATGTAATTTATCCTTTCAAGCAGAGAGTATAGCTGGATATTGGAGCACAGCCAACATGTTGAACATCTTGAAGAAGGGAGTTAAGGGTAATCCAAAAATTATACCCTGGCAACTCTCACCTCTGCACCTGGAAAACTAGTTTAAAAGATCTCGGAAGGTGGAACACAAATCATCTGGGTGAGCAAAATTGGTTTGGAATAAATCAGCAAAGGCTTTGCAAATGTAAATCATTCCCTCTCTGCCTTGAAAGGATACTTTATGATGCTTAACAAAGAGTAAATAAAGGAGGGTGCCAGATGTACTCAATTTAGATTTTTCAGTGCCTCTTAAAAGAGGTATTTTTATCCTTAGCAACACCTGATGGTGGGAACGCACGCCTACATTAGAGAACACACGAGGCACAGTTCTCGCCATCTGGTCTGTCTGTTGGCCAGCATTACCAGAGACCACCGAGTGAGCTCCCATGTCTCGACAAATTCATTTCTTATGGCAGGTCCTTTCCCAGGAACTTATAAATTCTTGGCAGCAGAGGTGGAGAGGGAAACTTTTGACAGTGATTAAAAACTGAAGAGAGGACAAAATGGCAGGGGGCGGGGGTTGTCCTGCTCTGTAAGGAAAAAGCTGTCTGCTTATTAGAAAATGGTAAATATTTAATTTACTATTTACAGTGCTGTAGTCTGAGATAGTGATGTTGAATTGCTGAATAGTCACACATAGAGGAGATGAAGAGCACTGAGAAGTTAATAAAAAGAGGACAGATACATATATCAATTGCATTGCCACTATATGTAAAAATGTAAAAAAAAAATATTTAAGAGTAAATTTTTAGCTGGGGATAGTAGAATATTTCAGTTGGTAGACTGTTTCCTTATGATACACAAGGTCCTGGGTTCATGCCCCAGCACATCTCAAACCGATGTAATAATGCATGCCTGTAACATTTGCCTTCAAGAGGCAGAGACAGGAAGATCAGACATACAGCCATCTTCAGCTGTGTGTGAGTGGGAGCCAGCATGGTATACATTGGCTCCTATCTCAAAACAATAAAAATCATCATAAAATCAACTTTTGGTTAATTAAGAAAGCAATGCACATAAAATTGTGTCTGTGATTAATTACAAATGCTCGATACAACTGAGTGACAACTAGTGGAATTATGAGCAGATTCCAAAGGAAAAGCAAAGATGGATGAGGTGGTTTGTCAGGTAAATGGATATTAAATAAAAACCTAATGCAGAAATATCTTTTTTTCCTCAGAAGAATGCGGTACTTCATAAGTGGAATCAACATAATCTTGTAAGGAAAACTATGAATAAAAATGGCAAGAAATTTTTAAAAGAAAATTGCTCAAATGAAACTAGACTTCAAGAATTTAAAGGATATTCCATTTCCCTTTCCCAGGAGGACCATGCATCCTCCTTAGAGTTGTCTTTTCACTTAGTCTTTCTGGGTCTGTAGGTTGTATCATAATTATCATTTACTTAACAGCTTATATACACTATAAGTGATCACATATAGTTTGTCATCCTGGGTCTTGGTTACCACATCAGGATAGTTTTTTTTTTTTTTTTTTTTTTTTTTTTCCTATTTCCATCCATTTGCCTGAAGGTGATGTCATGTTTTTAACAGCTGAGCAATACTCCTTTACATAAACCACATTATCTTTATTCATTCTTCAGTAGAGGGACATGTAGGTTGTGTCCAGTTTCTGGCTATGGATTTTAAGGGTGGACTTGGGGCAGGTAGGAATGGAAACAGGAGGAATCAGGTTCAGGGTTGGAAGAAGAAAGTATAGGAAGAGACAGCCAGAATTGGAGGACATTTGGGGTCCATGTAGAAACCTAGTATGGTAGAAACTCCAGGATTCTACCAGGTTGACTATAGGAAGGACTCTTAGTAATGGAGGTTATTTGACCTGAATCAACCATCTTCTGTAATCAGGTAATTTCCAGTGGTGGGACCGGGTCACCAACCCAGCCACAAAACTCTCAGCCTACAATCTATCCTGCCTGCAAGATATGTGGGGCAATGGAGGCACAGAACTCATGGGAATGGCCAACCATTGAATAGTCTAATTTGTGACCCATGACACAAAAGAAAGCCCATGCCCAACACTGCTTTGACAACCAGGAATCTGAGCCTGGATAGCTCAGAGACCTATGATAGAAAATAAAATAATCAAAATAATTTCTAATGATATTCTGATATGCTCATATATTGGCGCCTAGAGCAACTGTCATGAGAAAGGCTTCCTGCAGCAACTGATTGTAGTGATGTATTATGTTCCCCAATATACTGTGTCTCCCAATAAAATTTGCCTGGAGATCAGAGGGAAAAGCCAGCCACTATATAGAAGTCAAGCAATGGTAGCACATATATTTAATCCTATCACTTGACAGGCAGGGCTCTGTCTGGATCTATGTGAGTTCAAGGTCATTCTGGGAACAGAGCCAGGCATGGTGGTATAAGCCTTAAATTCCAATACTAGTTAACCATGAAGGTCTGGAGGTCCGTACAGACAGACAGGAAGTGACAGTGCTGGACAGGAAGAGGAAGTGATATAGCTGGACAGAGAGAGCACATCGGATGACAGAACAGAAAGGCATAAAGGTGTAGGTAGACAGGAAATAGCTTGGTTTGGAAACTGTGGAGTTGGTGAGGTGAGGTTAGCTGCAATAGTCTTTCCCTATTTTCCTGATATCTCAGGTTTTCACCCCTATATCTGGCTCTGTGTTTTTCATTTAATAAGACTATTTAACAATTGATCAACAACTGATGGGAGCAGATGCAGAGACCTACAGCCAAACATTAGTCAAGCACAGGAGAGTGCCCAAGTTTGAGATCTCCACCAGCACCCGCTCCCCATCGGGAACCTCAAGAAAGAGAAGAGGAAGAATTGTAGAAACCACAGGGGCCTGAGGACATCAAGAGAACAGGGCCACATAATCAACTAAGCAGGGCTCATTGGGGCTCACCTAGACTGAAAAGGCAATCATGGAGCCAGCATGGGTTTAGTTAGATCTTCTAAATGGTTGCTAGCTTGGTGTTTTCATGGGGCTTCTAGGAGTGGAAGTGGGAGTGTCTCTGACTCTTTTGCCTGCTCTTGGAACATTTTCCTTCTTACTAGGTTGCTCTTCCAGCCTTAATATGAGGGTTTGTGCCTAGTCTTATTGTGTCTTGTTGTGCCCTGTTCAGCTGATATCCCTGGGGGGAGGGGGTTCTTTTATGAGGCGAAGGGAGGAGTGGATCTGATGGAAAGGAGAGGTGAAAGGGAAAGTCGGAGGAATAGAGGGAGGGAAAACTGTGGCCAGGATGTATTGTATGAAGGAAGAATAAAAAGGGGATTTAAAGGCTATTGAAAATTAAAACTCTATGATATATACATGAAGAAAAATATAACTGAGAAACAAGAGAACCTAGGAAGGGAATGACTTTATGCATGGCTGGGTGACAAACAATGTGAGAACAAGTTCTTAATGGTCATATTACAATTCAGTATCTGTTTCAATGAACCACCATATTCAAATGTCAAAAGGAATACATATTCCTGAGGAAAGTATAAAATTATATTTTAATGTTTGATTGGAGATGACTTTATTTATCCTATTTCAAATTTCAGTGGATATAGGCTATCTCTTATGTGTGTGTATGCATGTTTCTGTGTGTGTGTGTGTGTGTGTGTGTGTGTGTGTGTGTGTGTGTGTTTATACCTGTGCCCAGGCACATGTCTGGAGCCAGAGTCATGTCCACAATCTTCCTCAGTCTCTCTCCACCTTATTTTTTTAAAGCAGAGCTCCTGACTGAATCTGTAGCTCATCAGTTTAGCTAGACTGACAGGCTAGTAAGAGCCAGGGATCCCAATGTCTCTGGTTTCCAGCACTTGTATTAAAAATAGCATCCCAAAGCCCTGCTTTTCCCGAGGGACCCAAGGACCCAAACACAGGTCATCATACTTGAACCATCTCTCCAGTTCCCTATTTTAAAAATAGAAATTGTTAAAATTAACACCATAAAAGTAAAGCTTCAAGAAAGAAAGAAAGAAAGAAAGAAAGAAGGAAGGAAGGAAGGAAGGAAGGAAGGAAGGAAGGAAGGAAGGAAGGAAGGAAGGAAGGAAAGAAAGAAAGAAAGAGGCCGGGCAGTGGTGGCGCATGCCTTTAATCCCAGCACTTGGGAGGCAGAGGCAGGCGGATCTCTGTGAGTTCAAGGCCAGCCTGGACTACAGAGTGAGTTCCAGGAAAGTTGCAAAGCTACACAGAGAAACCCTGTCTCAAAAAAACAAAAAAAAAAAAAAAGAAAAGAAAAGAAAAGGAAGGAAGGAAGAAAGGAAGGAAGGAAAGAAGGAGAAAAAATAAAGAAAAAAATAAAAATAAATAAACTAAAACTTTAGGAATCGACAAAGCCATCCATTATTTATGTGACAGTCAAAAGACTAGTATTCCTTCCACACCCAAAAAAGTTCTAGAAACAAAGGACTCATGCATCGACAGAAAACCAGATGAAACAAGAAATAGCTGTTTACACAGAGCAACTATGATGACTCTTAACCATTAATAAAATACTGAATACATTTAATTTCATTAAGTGCAACCTTAATTGGTTTTCTAAAAAAAACTTTTTATTTGCCCAAATAAGTGAAGAGATCCAAGCCTTATAAAGGACAGTCAAAATTTAATCATAAATATATATTCTTTGACATAATGATTCCATTTTTGGGATTTCTTCAAAAGATACACTCACCTGCATGAAGTTTTATATGAGCAAGGATATTGAAGCAGCATTAAAGTAACACTTTATTGTATTGTAATGTGCATTGTATTGGTATATTGTAGTGTGCTGTTTAAATGGATGGCACTCAAGACACAAGAATGTTTATTCCAAGTGTTCTCCAAAACCCCATGTCCAGTGTTTGGTTGTCTCTCTGGCTTAATAACATGAAGAGGCATAAATAGAAAATGGCTAAGGGTGTTAAGAAATTGTACCCTTAAGTAGTGGGACGTTGTTTCCACCGATCTCATTCTTATTTATCTCATGATGAAAAAATATCAAAAGAGGGAAAAAGAAACCAAACCTCGTCTATGGAAAAGTTAGAGAAGAGTCTTTTAATGGGGAACTCTAGTTGACTGTATCTGCTTCTCTAGTTGGTACCTGCTGGATTATTTGAACCACCTGATTGATGCTGCTGCCCCCCCCCCCTTTAACTTGAGAACATCACCTACAGAAACTTTCTGGTGTACCAGGGACCCACTCCATTAGGATTCCAGCTGGCAGCCTCAGCAGGGCACTTCAGTAGATTTCTGCTGGATGACTTGAGCACCTTCTTTCATGGTGTTTTGATATCTATCCACTACTTGCTAGTTATTCTTTTGCTTTTGCTCAGTATATACTCAGTATATACGTATAGTTCAAAAACCAAAAGTATAGTTACTGTAGATCAGTCCCCTGACAGTACAAAACAGGTGATTTCTTTAAAACTAAAAAACGTCAAAATACATCTCCTGTTTTTTTAAAAATTTCTCTTTGATGATAATAATTGAACCCAGGGCTCCTCACAGGCTATATACATTCTATGATACTAAGGAGCACCCCAATCTCAATTTTTTTCTTGTCAAGCATAGGATTGACATATTTATTTGTTTATGAAACAGAAAAGAGAATTGTCAAACATTTTAACTAATTTATTCCTAAAGTAAAATGAAATTCTACCATTTTTCTCTTACCTGAACAAAAGAAGGAAAAATGTTAATGTATATATAAAATTCTCTAAAAAATTAATGTAATTTGAAAGTTGATTTAAGAAGTTAACTGTCTTATAAATTTATATATAACTTGAGTTTTAGGTAAAAGTTCCTGATCTGAAAGTCTCAACAGTATAAGATATGCTACCAGATCAATAGGCCAATTAAAGGAGCCACTAATGAAGAGAAGAGGTTTATTTGGTAAGTACATTAAAAAAGACAAAGGGATTCAGTGACTGGGTCGGAAGTTCATGTTCAGGGGGTTGCCATGAGAATTAGTTTGAAACTGAAGAAATGGGACACAACCAAAGTTTATGCATAATTAATCAGTACTCCTCAATTTGTAGTCAGGTTCATCATTGTCTGAGTTCACGTTCTTCAAGGTAATCCAAAAAACAGAGGCTTGTTGCTTGAGGACATGATCTGGTTGCCTTGAGATGATGGCTCCTGCTTTAGGAGCTCTCATTAACTGGGTGATCTGAAGCTAAAGGGATTGCATGTTTAGGAAGCAATGTGAGTTCTTTAGCTCCTTTAGTTCCTCTGATCTTTGTGCCTCCAGCCATAAAGGGTGGTGATGCTATATTATGTGTGTCATTTTTCAGGTCGCCCTTGAGTGATTAGCATGTCCGTGTTCCCTGGGAAGCAAGTAACCCAGGGTAAAGGCAAAGGTGGAAACTGAAGGCAGGGAAAGGTTTATCCTGCTTAGCTACCTTGCAGGACCAATGGATCAATGCTTTTTACTAAAAGTAATCTTGAAACATCTGTTATATTAAACTACCTGCACTGCTGAGCACTTGAAGGTTGAGGTAGAGGATGGTTCAAACCCAGGGTTTCCTTTTACTTAAATTTTTTTACGTTTTAATTATGTGTTCATTTTTATTTACTTGGTGGGAAGCTAACACAGTATGTAGAGGTCAGAGGACAAATTGTGAATTCGTTCTCTCCTTCTACATTGTGGCCTCAGTGAATGGAACTCAGGTCCTCAGGACTGACAGCCATCTGATGATCCACATTGCCAACCATGTACCTCAGATTTCTGAGAAAGCCTAAGAAACACAGCAAGAACCTTGTATCTAGGTAAAGAAAAATAAAAACTACTGCATAATAGGTTGCTACCACATGACAAAATACTCTTCTCTTTCTCTCTTTGCATGCTGTGGACTTTTGTAAGCCACAGCATGTATGTGTAGCTATCTGCAGGAAAAATGTTACTCATCATAAACACTGTAAATTATTTCATGTTTTCCCAACACATACACATACTTTCTGGCCTTAGATATCGGAGACATTTATTGTATAAAAATAGACTTTGACTCCTATTTTGAATTGTTGATAGGATACTCATGAGAAAAAAAAAAATCCCAATTACTTGATCTTCATTACAAAGCAGCAGAATTTGAAAAATAAAATCTAAAAGTGAGTGTTGTTACAGAGTCCTCTCTACGTTAAATATTCAACTCCTGTGTTGTTACTTTCACCCAGCTTGATTGGAGACTGATGTAAGCAGTGATAACAGTGAGAGGCACTGGGCTTGTTTCAAAACTGTCTCTAGGTGACAGATGAAAGATTCCATTATTGATGTCTGATTTCAGTACTGTGAGTCGTAGGCATGGCAGGTGTTACTGGAATGTTAGCATGCACTCAGAACCTCATAACCCTTTCTTCCTAGAAGATGCTTATGCCTGTATCTCTGGATCCTCAACCATCCGTCATTCTGCACACATTTTCACACTTAAGTTTGTTTGTTTGCTTGTTGTTTTGCTTTTCCTAGATGATCTTCCCAAAGGACCACAGGACACTGTGTCCTGATGGTTCTGTACTGGGTAAAGACCTATAGTTACAAGATTCCTCTTCGTGTCTGGCTCTGTAAGATGAAGGCAGCAATGTGTGACAACTGCACCATGTTATCATCTAGGATTGGCAAGGATTTATCGTTTATCTTCAGTTTTTGTTTTCTATTGACCCTCTTTATTAAGCTGTCTTTGCAGTTTGAGTATAGTACATTGATTTTACTTTTAATGGCATTATGGACAATCTCATGTACATTAATAATGGTAATGTGAATGAACATTTGTTGAATATTTTCATATCCACTTCATCGCCTTAGACATTTGGCTTGTGCTCCATTTAATATTCATGACTTTATGTGATACAACTAAAATATTCTGTAATTAGATTCTCCATGAGTGTTGAGTTTCTCCCACCCTACTTTGTTACAGTATTTTTAGCAGCTCAACAAACTCTCAGAAAACAGATAAATAAGGAAGTAAAGTTATTCAGGGTGTGTTATTAGTAAATGTTTTATTTATATGGCACAGTTTTTTTTCCAGTTTGTTTTTTTTTTTTCCCATTAAAGTCATCATAGCTCTCATGCTTTGGGCACCTGACAATGACTTCAGGAGAATAGCAAGGGATCCCATGCTCCTGAGTCATCATTATCTAGAAGGCAGTTAGCTGGTAAGACACAGCTTTCTTTTCTCTTTTTTATTCCCCCCCCTAAGAAGGTAGTAGTCACATGACAAGAAATTACAAAGGGTTAAGAATCTAAGAACCTGAACTTTAAGAGAGTGAATGGTCTCCTGTTAGGAGAGTAGCATTCACTGATCCTACGCTGGAGTGACTGGAAAGAACCCTGAGTGAAGATTGCTATGGATTACTGTGGAAGTTGTTAACCATAGCTCAATGAGCTGCATTCTTGATGAGTATCTACAGACCTATTGAATAGTCTGCATCCTTAACCCTGAGCTACAATTTGACATTCCAAAAACAGTGAGATACTGGTGGATTAATACTAAATCATTAGTTAGCAGAAGAGAGAAACCGGGAGTAGACAATGAGAAAAGCCCTGCTTCTTTAGTCCTAAGAATGCATATAAAATTGGCTTTTATTTTCTTTGATATGAAAAAAACCCAGAATCTAAAACTACTGGAATTATTATGATATTTTAAGGTATTTATTAACTTCTTCAGAGCTGCTAAATTTTGTGGATGTGAGAAACTTATTACTGAACAATCAAAAATTAAGTGTATAAAGGCTCCAAGGGTGTTCACAAGCAGACAACTCTAAGAAAGAGCTGTTATGCTGGCCAGGAAACTCTTTTTACCTTGTATCATACATTTATTGAAGAAAACTGTTTTGTATAGTGTGTTTCAACTTTTTAAGATGGTGAAAATAAGGGAAATGGTATGTCTTCTGTCTCTTGAGCTTACATTGAATTGTTATCATGCTCAGGGCCCACACTGACAATGGAATTAGGGAAGACAATGACTATTAAGTGTCAAGCCACTTATGCCTTCCAAATCAACATCCTTATGAAGGAAACTATAGCTTCTTTATTAGGTGTAACAGAAGCACCTGTCCTACCTTCTCAGCCTCTTCCCTACCGGTGAAACATGGAGTGTAAAGTAAATTCATGAAGTTTAAGCTTGTAGAATAAGAAAAAATTGTAAGGCAAACCTGATTCCAGGCATTCTAGAAGCTCAAAACATCTATTAAAATAGCATATATAAGTCACCTTGTCTCATAGTGCATATACTGAGTTATTCCAGGGTATTCAGACAGATTTCAATCAAAATTTGCAAGAGGCTAGGCCTTTAAAACTGTGGTTATGGGAGGATGGATGGAGATTAGAGTGGGCAGGGGTTCATTACTGAAAACCAAAGGGATGGGCAAGAGGATTTAGTGAAAACAACTGATGGATGTAAGATGTTTTAATGATATTTAATTTAATTATTTTAATTGTATTGTCAAGATGTCTTTCTGAACACTAAATTTTAGTTCTTGGTCTGAGTGTGGGAAATTGTAATACAATTTCTTATTTTTTAATAATTTTGTTATATTTTGCGCAGTGATAGAAAATTTAACCACATGACTTACTTATCATTGTATAATGTATTATATAATGACATCTTATGCTTCAAGCAATTAACTTTTGATATAATTTTGTAAAACATCTTAGGAGAATGTGTAAGTGATCCAAAATATTCCAATTTCATAAGACTGGTGCATGTTATTAATCATTAATTATATTTAAGTAAACTCCACTTCATTAGAGCTGAACTCTAAAAGAAAAAATGTCATTAAGTGTGTCAGCCCCAAATTTGTATATATAATGCAACTGCATTTAAATTCCTAAGGTGGACTCTATAAGTGACACTTTCTAAGATGAAATGTTATTATCTGGGAGAAGAATGTAGTGATCCTCAGACTTTCATTGTTTTCCCATTTATGATTAAATATTTGTATTCCATCTTTATCTCCTGGTTTTCATTTTTACTGCTCCATCTGATCATCAATCATGTCTTGTGTCTTTAAAAAGTAATTGTAAGAGCTTAAAGCATGTCCATTTTTTACATTGCCAATAATAAAAGAAGTATTGCTTATGGTGTCTTCTGGGGAACGTATTTGTGTCATGCACGTCTGAGACACTGATGATTTCTGAAAAGCAAAGGTAAAAGAGCAGACGGTTTTAATGGCAAAAGTCTGATCAATATGAGGAGGAATTGCAATGCTTGGCTTATTCATTTCTTTTTTTCTTACAAAAACAGAAAAAAAAAGGGAGGATTTTAATCTCCGAGAATAGAAGTAAGTTGTGCTGAATTGCTGCCACACAGATCAACTCTAAGTCTGCATGGCTCATTCGTCTTAGGCTGGATGCTGGTATAGCCCAGTGAACCAATATTCCTGGAATCAGACAGAAACTCCGAGGCAATGCATCAGATTTGCATCCACAATTTTGTTTAAAATATTCCATTTAGCCTTTCCACCGAGGAAACAAAGCCAGCACTACTCGATTATTGAACAGCCATTTTTGGATGCTAAGCTTGAGGATATTTTATTAAGATTATGGGAAATCTGAATTTTGTGGAATGAATCATAGATTGCATTTCAAGTTTGATTTTTCTCCAAGGAATGGAATACATGGGAGACTAAGATATATGAAAGATTAGCTATTTTATAGCATACTTGAAATTGCAGAGTCAAATGCTTCAGAAAGAAAAATTGTAGTGTTAGAATGGAGAGTTGCTACATAATAAAAACAGAACAAATTCACAGCTTTGACAAAATGAACTTAAATGTATAATATTAACACATGGTAGTTTATGTGAAGATATGCACATTATAATTGTATGTTTGTGTGATTTTCATCACAATCATCAATTTAAGCAATAAACTTAGAAAATATATATCCTTATAACTTTCAAGAGAAGGACTGCAGTCAACTATTCTGTGCACATTATTCAGGGAATATATGCACACACACACAGACTTTAGTCAGTGGAGAGTTAAGAAATAACTCTTATATGTAGAAAAGCATTCAAATAACCATGCAGCATAGAAAGAGATGACAGTATGTGTATTCTCAAAGAGAAGCAAATAATAGAATGTATATATATGTATATGATTCCATATATGTATGTATCTATACATATACACATACATATATAGGATTCTTGGAAGTTTCAATGTGACTTCAGTGTGACCTTTGGAAATGAATGCCCAGTATCTTTGTCTCTTTCACATATCGTACATGGAGGGTTGCCATGGTGCTGAGGCAGGTGGAGTAGCTTCGCATTCTTTTCACCCTTCCCTGTCCTGTTCCTCTCCTGCTGGGAAAAAGTATCCTCTCAGAGCAGTTCAGGGTATTTATGCCAATTTTTGAGCTTTTTCACAGACTTAGGTGATCATGAGTTCCAATTTTGAAATGTGACAGAAAGTAATATTTTGTGAATGGTGGTTTTTGTTTGTATTTATTGGTGATTCTTCATAGATGTGTTTTTCATAGACCTTTCTGTAAAAGACACTACAAACCCTTTTTGTCTTTCTCTAAATGATTGTGGTTCATAATTTATCATGACATTTTTATTGCTTGCTGGAAATTTTATTACTGAGCTACTAGGTTTTTTTTTTTTTTTTTTTTTTTTTTTTCAGTGTTTCTAATAAGATATGTTTTACAGAGAAAATGGAAGTTCTGCGTTCCCCACTGCCTTTGAAAGAGTGGGACAGGAAGTCAATAGACCCTAAATATTTGTTGAGTTTGGGCCTGGAGATTGGTGATTAAGAGTATATGCTGCTCTTGTAGAGGACTCATATTTAGTTCTAGCACTCAAATCAGGCAGCTCACACATGCCTGTTACTTCAGTTCCAGAGGATCAGACTCCCTCTTCTGGCCTCTGTAGGAAACTGTGGGCATGTGGTATGCTTACATTGCAAATACACACACACACACACACACACACACACACACACACACACACACTAACACACACACATGCAGTGAAAATAAAGACATCTTTAAAAATATTTGTTGAATTAATAAATTCAAGCATAATGTGTTAGGGTTTTTTTTTTTTTCAGTTGATTTAGCCAATGTGCTAAGAACCTGAGTATTAAGTTGCAAATGATTATGAAGACATGGTCCCAAGAGAGACTAGCAGGTGTAGGAGATACAAACAGGTGGGGGGGGGGTAGAAGTCAAGGGAGGGGTAATTTCAGATGAGGTCCATGTGTAGGTAGTACCCGAGAGGAGTGCTGACATGCTCATTGCTACTCCAGACTTCTACATCTGAAACAAAATAAGTAGGCATTTGTATTTCCCACTGATAGGCTCAATAGTTAATAGTTACCCTGTGAGTGAAACCATAAAACTCTCCTTGTAGCCATCTCATGTCATTTTTCTTTCCTGGGATACCTCCATCTTTTATGTGGTGGCAATTAATTAAAATGTGCAACTGATGGAGGGCTCTTTACTTTGTTATTAACATTGTTTACAGCTATCTAATTTCTATGCGGGATTATCAGTTTTGTGAAGCATCTTCCCATGTAAAATTATCAACAATGCTCTAAAGAGCACAAATCTAGAAATAAGCATATCCATGTGTTCCCTCTGTCACTTCTTCCTCTCCACTTCTCTCTTTTCCCCTCTGTCTTCCATATAGATTAACTTCCCGCAGTTGAGCCAAGATTTAGAAAGGCAACTGATTGCACCAATATTTACGTTCTCTATGCTATACCAAACACTCACATAAAAAGATTATTAGGATTTTATTCTCTGAATCACTAATCTAAAATTAAATAAATAAACAAGAAGCAAAGAATCAAGCCAGTAGGTGGAGAAGGAGGAATCTAAATAGATTAAAGAAGAAAACGTTGACAGACCGAGCTTTCCGTCTCCGCACACGCCCCGAGCAATGGCTGGCTGTTGCGTCTGTGCCCAAGAGGAGCGGGGCAGTGCAGCACTCCACACCGTCCTCCCCTATCCAGGCCCCACATCTGCTCTCAGAACTGTCTTTCTTCAGTTGAAGCCCACTCTAAAGTCTCCATTGTAAGATTTTCAAGATTTCACTGATGGAAACCAATTTAAAAAATAGCGTTCAATGAACAGTGCTAGGCTTTAATGGTCAATGAAGACTTGAAAAGAAGTATTTGTTTGGAAAAAACGCAGCAGAGTCAGAAAACAACAGATGCCCTAGATACTAGCTGGAATGACTTCGCCTTGAGGTTATAAGAGCATTTTGTGTCTATTTATTTGTTTGGCTACTGTGAAAATAAAACAGTTCTATTCAATCCAAATCTGAACTCCACAAAAGAGTTCTTTTAATTTTTTTCTGACACCTGATTATGTTGACAAGTCACAAGTATAAATTTGAGTGACTCCCAAAATTACTGTCTACATTTAAATATGGAGACAACTGCATGGTGTTAACCTATTGTTTACAAATAAGCAAAACAAAGACTTTAATACTCTCATCATGGAACGTCTCACTGTGTGTCTCTGCATCTGTTTCCGTCTGCTGCTAGAGGAGGCCTCTCTGGTGATGACTGGATAAGGCACCGATCTATGAGCATAACAATATCATTAGGAGTCATTTTATTAATACTTATTTTGTTTTTTACATTTTAGACCAGTGGTGTTTGGTGTTACCCTAGGCCTCTGGGCTATCTAGTGGAGGAACTCAGAGGAGTGGAGGGAGGGAAAACTGTAATCATGATATAACGTATGAGAAAATAATCTATTTTCAATAAAGGGAAAACTAATAGAAACTTTAAAATATTGAAATTAAAAATTGTTCTATATTATAAAAAAGACTTTGATATTCAACTCAGTTGTATACTTTTACATTTTTTTAATTTAATTTCACAAAATTTAAGAAAATTACCTTGATTGTCAGAAATGTAAGATGGAAGATTCCTTTAATAAAGGCAAAAAAACAAAGGAGAATACTACAATGTTAATTGCAATGAAGTACATTTTGTGAACTTTATATTATTTTTACCTTGCTAAGCTTTCTTTATACAATATTATGGAAATGGAGACTTTCTTAGAATTAAAGAATGAATGAAGTTGAGACCCGTGAAGGAGATAACCACTAATTATATCTTAGAGTAAGCTGTAGACATGGAGATTCCTAAAACCACAGCACCCTGAGTACCCAGCTGGCTATGTGAACCAGGGGTCAGATGGGAATGCTGAGTTGAGGATGGGCACATTTTTCTTCATTCCTATTATAGCGTCCAAGCCAACTGGGAATCACGTCTAGAATATTCCCCTCCCTGGCTCTGACAGGGCCTCAGGAAGACAAACATGTTCCTGTCTTCAAATCGGGTTCTCTCCAGCCTTGTCGTCCTCCTCCAGTTTGTTTTAGTGATTGACTGTGAGTCCTGCTGTAGCTCTGGTCTCCATTTCTGTCAGGTTCTATTGAGTACAATGCAGCAATCTTCCACAGAGGCTGCAGGAGTGGGAAGCCAGGATTGATCATTGAATGTCCTGAGAGTTCGCTGATGCATCGGTTGCATCCATGCAAGTAAAGTTAGCAAGAGCAATGATGATGGAGGAAATTAATTTCTGCATCTCCTAGTGCCATTTCATATGTCCAAAATTATATTATGGATTTTAAAATTGTCTCTTTTATATGTCTGATATATATATATATATTTATATTTATCATTTCCCCTTTCTCCCTCCAAAACTTCTCATATGCTCACCTGAGTTCTTTTTCATTAATTGTTGATATATATACAAGAAAAGTGTATTTAGGAATATATATATATATATATATATATATATATATATATCACATATACAAAAATAAGAATATGTATATGAATATATATTTGAAATACACTTTTCTTAAATAAGCACAACCTCTCAGTTTTTTATAATATTACTTGATTGTATATTTTCAGAGCTAATTATTTGATATTGGCTAATAAATTGTGCTTTTCCCTGGGGAAGACTTTCTCTCCCTCTCAGAATTTGTTGATTGCCTGTAGATTTTTGTATAGAGCTGAGGCCTCCTGAGCTTTCCCAGACCATGTCTGCATGTCTGTCAGCTCATGGTGAGGAAGTTCTGTTCAGAGACTTCACAGGTGGAACACCTGAGATTCGTTACAGACACAGTCCCACATCAGAGTCTACATTATTTATTTTTTATAATGAATGTAATTGATATTCTTCTTGATTCTATTTATTAGAAGTACAGCTCATTTTAAGGGATTTTCAGGTTGTTTCTGATAATAAAGACTGAACAAAAATCTAGACATATACGTATCTTTGTTTAAGGAAAACTCACTAAATTTCAAGTTGTTAGTCACAGGGTTGAACCACATGAAAGACTGAGATTTGATTCCTTGGGCCTTGGACTGAGGTTTTTCTGACCATTGGTCATAAAAATATCAATGCATATGAGAGATAAGTAAACTAGGCTTTACACGCTTTAACTAGATTTTTATATTGTTCTTGCAATTTTCTTTCAGAAGTTATGACACAGGCAGAAGGGAAGTTGTTTTTCTTTTACTGTAGGCACACCTTCCTGGGGGATAGTGCAGATTGTAGGTAAAAATTATATATTTATGAGATTCCTGGACAAAATATTGCCATATTAAATCTTAATAGAACTTCACTAATGTTACTACTCAAGCAGTGTTCTTTGTGCTGTAGAATGTTCATTGTGTTTGTGAGGGGTGGGACTCTGAATGTTTGTATACTTCCACTGTGAAGGGGAAGTAAAGCCTCCCTTGTCCTGTTTACTGTAGTCTCTGGTTCTAACCAAAGAAACAGGAAATAACAATAGTATTGGTCTGAGCTCATTGATTTCATGGCTTCACTAAAGTAGAAAAACTTAAACAAAATTATCTTTTACTAAAACATATAAGAATTACCTGTCATCCTGTGAACATTCAAGAAAATTATATATTTTAATCTACATTCAGATAACTCCTAATACGCAAAGGAAACATAATGACTTTAAGTTTACTGTTTATCATCAGTCAGTCATTCAACCCTGGCACTGACCTATTTCTAAAGAGTTTTAGCCAAATGAATCAACCGTTGACTGAACACATTAAGAACTGAGTCACTGCCTCTTTCTAGAGCCCATTTATTGCATTGCAACTCAGAATGTTTCAAGCCCCATCCCATACAAGGAATGATTCCAAAGCAGGAGCTCATGTATTTGTCTAAAGTACACAATGAAGAGAATTCTAAGATCAAATTATGCACTGGCTCTGAACTACCTTATTGAATTCAAAGATAATGAATAAGAATCTCTTCTTGAAGTTCACCAGAAGTGGTGTATGGTGGCTTGAATGAAAAACGTGTCCCAGACTCTCATGGATTTGAACACTAGGTTTCTAGCTGGTGATGCTGTTTGGGAAGTTTAGATGATGTGGCTATGCTGGAGGCAGTGTACCGCTGGAAGAAGCTTTTAAAGTTTATAGGACCTTTTCTCTTCCAATTTGTTCTCTGTGCTTCATCGTTTCAGTCAAAGATAAGAACTCAGCTCTCCTGATGCCACACTTGACTCTTGCTGTTGTGCCTCCACTCAATAATTAACTCTTCTTCTTTTTCTAGAGCCATAAACCAAAGTAAAATCATTCTTCTATGATCTGCTTTTGGTGGTGGTGTTACATAACAAAAACAAGAAAAGTAACTAATTCATGATATAAATGTAACAATACATTGTAAATAAGTTGCCAGTAACTTCTCCATGGTTCAACATGCAAACTTTTGTTGGTCTAAATTTCTTGCCCTAGGAAGTGACCTTTATTAATGTTTTTCATCAAGGACCTAAATGCTTCCTCATCCAAGAGCTGGAAAATTTAAATCACAAAATCCTCACACGAGTGTTGCACTATTAGTCTCTGCCACCCTGTAAATCACACACAGCACACGATGACAGCATGTATGACTGGCATCTCGGGCTTCATGGAGACTCCTAAGTGATAATAACAACAAAGCTATTGGTTTACTGTGTGTTTCTTTCTCATTTGATGGGAAAAGTTCAATTAACCTTAGACTTAGTCATACAATACACTTTAGACATGGAATGCCTCCTAGTGAACCATATGTTAAGCTGTTTTTTCCCAGGTTAGCATTATTGTGGACCGTCATAACTCTCAATGAGTAAAATCACAAGCACATAGTTTGGGTCCTTGGCAGGCATGTACTGGAAGGGTCTGAGACCTTAAGTTCCTTCTCATCGTGATTTTATTTTTCTTTCCATCATAATAAGAATAAGTGCTGTTCTACATGCTTTCTGCTATAATGTGCTCTGTTGCCATAGGTTCAGAACAAACATAGGTTGGCATTGATTATTACCTGTTCTCGTAGTAGCCTATGTGCTTTTTGTTTTGATCTAATTAGTTTGTGGGTCATAGGTTTTTTGTTTGTTTGTTTTTTCAAAACAGGGTTTCTCTGTGTAGTTTTTGTGCCTGTCCTGGATATTGCTCTGTAGACCAGGCTGGCTTTGAACTCACAGAGATTCACCTGGCTCTGCCTCCCAAGTGCTGGGATTAAAGACGTGCGCCACAATCACCCAGCTGTGTGTCATAGCTTTTAAATGGATGTATTAACTTAAACCTTACTGCTAAAAAACTAGAGTATCATCAGTCCTGCTGATGTTTGTTCTATTTTTCCACTGACTTTAATAACAGAAAATAGGAATCGTAGGGCTATCCCAAGGGTCTTGTGCATTCCAGACATGCCTTCAAATACCCAGGAAACACTACTAACCTGGTTCCATTGATAAGCTACCATATACAAAATGAGTGACCCTGTCTTTCTAGGAGGCATAGATATGAAGAACTGAAAAAAAAAGTGTTCAGTTCCAGTATTCATTCAAAAGTAACAACTGTGTTTGCTATGGAAGATTTTTATTCCTGGAAACCAAGACTTCAGATCAATAAAACCTAAATAACTGCATTGAAAGCTGAACTTCCAACAGTGAGTAAAAGATCCAGTTTTGCATTTGATTTCTGGTATGTGAAATATTAGCATGTGATTCCATTTTTCTATCTTTCAAGAGCATTTTAAATATTCATTGTAAAAAATGATCACCTTTATAAAATTAATTCAAAATATTTTACCTTCTATGTTTTGCTGAAAGTACATTTGATGGTGACATTCGGAGGATTCCCTCTCTGTCTCTGTCTCTCTGTCTCTGTCTCTCTGTCTCTCTCTGTCTCTCTCTGTCTCTCTCTGTCTCTCTCTCTCTCTCTCTCTCGTGTTGTCGTGTGTGTGTGTGTGTGTGTGTGTGTGTGTGTGTGTTCAAGAGAATAAACTTAGAAGGACGAAATAATGATTTTGGCCCACAGTTGCAGAGGCGTTAGTCCACTGTTGATTGGCTCCTTTGTTTTATACCTTTGGCAGTCCACGGAAGATCAAAGTAGAGGAAACCGCTGATATCACCGCAGACATTTAGTAGTGAGCTAAAAGAAAACGGGCCTAGACCCTCTGCATCCACTTTAAAGACACACCGCCCAATGACGCAGACCCTCTAGTAGGCTCCATCTCTCCCTCAGTAGTGTCAAGTGTTGGTAATATGTTCTTTAGCAGATAGTTTCATGATCCAAATACTAAGTTATTACAAAAAGAAATGTATTGTCATCTAGCTAGTTTGAATATTTGAAATAGTTCCCCCAACTTAGAATATAGATTTCTTTATGACTTATGGGATTTGTAGGGAGTCCTAGGTATAACTGGGGTACAAAATAGATAAGAGTGGAGCATGAAAGCATCATAAGGCATTGCCTGCATGTACAACATTACCAAAGATTGAATTTAATTTCTGGGGGTATCAGCACGTCACTGCTTGACTTCATGACTATGGATCAGCAATCATGCAGTCCTACACTGTGGAAGTGAAATATAAATAATGAGATGAGGCATTAAAAAACAAACAAACAAAAACAACAACAACAGAAAACCTCCCGTTGCTCTTATTTGAAAAGTGGACCTGATAAATGATTTCAGACTTTTTCAAGAGTGGCACTTATTCTCGGGAATGGATAAATCATTCAGTAAATATTTGTGATTATAAGTGACATGTCTAACATTTTTACAATGTGACAAGACAAAAACAATTTACATACAAAACAACTCAGAATTTTTTAAGTAAATTCATGTGATTTTTATGTTGATTCACATCTATCTATCTCTATCTATCTATCTATCTATTTCTATATTTTGTTGAGTGCTGCCTACATCAGGCAAATCTAGGCATTATTTAAGAAATTGGCTTTGCGCCTTTCCTGGAACTCACTTGGTAGCCCAGGCTGGCCTCGAACTCACAGAGATCCATCTGGCTCTGCCTCCCGAGTGCTGGGATTAAAGGCGTGCGCCACCACCGCCCGGTGTGTAATTGAATTACTTATTGGAACTTGTCCACGATAGAGGACACCAGGCAGCAAAGAACAAAGGATATCCATGTACTGCAGTTCATATTCTCCATCCCATGGAAATTACCAGGCACAACGGATAGTCCTGCAGGTGTGTTCTTGTTCTAGACTTTACACTTCACGAAGAGAACTCTCAGTGTGAGTTCTTTCTTTTCGGCATGCATGTGCAAATCTTCTAAGACCTGGAGTTTTTGTCTGCACCTATGAATAGTGAAAACACTGAAGTATATAGTACACCCTTTGTTTATTCCCGAAAGGTAAGAGCCAAGATTCTATGTCAAGTAGGGAACACTAAGGGCTCAATACTTTAAACACCGTGCACGCCCACCGCTCTGTCTAGACCCTGTCTCACAGAGCTTTCCTACTAGCTCCTTCAACACTAAAGTTGCCTTCCTTTCATTCCACCATCCTCCTGTTCAGCTATTCCTGTGGTCTTCACTACTGTGAGTCTATCTGTCACATTTATCGGGATAGAGGCCTTAAAAATCAATTTGCCAAACAAATTTGAAACTTGATTTTTTCTGATGCTTGATTCTGGTCTGTCATCTTCTCTAAGAACAATCAGGATCTTATAATTGCCCCTTGAGGAATCTTAAATCTAGGTTGGTTACAGTTATTTTAGATCAAATATGGAAAAACATGAGATGGGAAATTCACTTCTTTCCAGCTCCAGAAATAGGAGTGAAATATTCCCTCACCATGGTTTGTGGATGCTTGTTTCTCAATTGTGTATCACGTAGACTGAAAGTGTACATAGAAACTGATGGAAGCCTTTTATGAAGTTCAAACTTCATCCTCAAAATAAAAATATATAGTGGGAGGTTTAATTAGAAAGTTTAGATGTAAGTCCACATGGGATTTACAAGGAAGGTCTACATGAATATAGAAATGGTTTGGATGTGGTACTGAGTGGCTTCAAATATTTTAATGATTATTGAAATAATTTATGATTACCAAGGATGCATAACATCAACATCTGATTGGGTAGAAAAGTTTAGGCATAATTACATGTATTTTACAAAGCTATTCTGCTGTTTCATGCTTATAGGTGAAGTTATTAAAGGATAAAGATGCTAATAATTATATCAAGAGAACAAAGAAGTTTAGAATAACAATTAATTGTGAGTTGCTATGGTGATGGGTTTTTCTTCATATAGAATACCAAAGAATTTCACTTGCACATAATTTTGAGAGAGAATTCTGTGGATCAATTTGGACTGCCTAAAGTTTAGATCAGAATTCAGAGTGCTGTCATATCTTAAGAATCTTTACTATAATGCAATGTATTTTAACTGTTTAAGATGCTTCATAATTGCAATTTTAAAATTGTAAAATGCATATCCTTATATATTTATCATTAGATAAATATTCTATTGCTTTATAGAGTTAAATGTTAAAACATGCAAAAGCTTCTACTGAAGTGTATATTTATATCCATATAATTCACATAATCTTATTTTCAATGAATTATCTTAATCCAGTATCATTAATCACCTAATAGCTATCACCTCTCCTTTAAAAATAATTACTTTTTTAAAAAAATTCATTACAGTCAACAAACAATTTTCACACAATAACAATTCTGAGTACCTTCAGTGACGCTTATTTATTTATTATTTACATTGAAGTACCAGAGATCGAACCCAGCACCTCCCACTATTTTATTTGAAAAGCTTTCTTATTTACCTGGAGCTCACCATTATGGCTGGACTGGCTAGCTAATGAGACCCTGGCATATACATACCCCATATTTATCACCCAAATGCTGGTATTATGGATGGACATTGCCACATCAGACTTTTATATTGATGCTGGGATCAAAATTAGATTCATATGTTTACAGAGAATTCATTTTACCCATTTACCAATTCCTTATGCTTGTGTTCAATGAGATTTCACAAAAGGCAAAACTCAAATATGGAATATTCAATAAAAAACTTTGACTTTAGAACTACACCTGCAAAAAATGTCCTGAATGTATAAAGGGTGAAATGAAATGCCAAGATTTTGTTTAGGACAGTTTAAAGTTTCTCCATTTAACTAGTACTTTTAAACAGCTGAGCATAGTTTTACAGCAAGCCTCATGAGGGCAAGCAGCAGGCATGCTGTCTTTACCAGTATATTCTTAGTGCTGGGATTGAAGTTGGCTCGAGGTAGGTGCTCCACAAATGTTTGTGGACAGCTTGACTGACTCATTACCTCCATATGGCACCTCCCACTAGGCAAGCTGGTTGGTTTTTCAGCTTATAGTTTGCTGTCACTTTTTAAAAAACATGGTATTATTTATTTACAACAGATAGAATTTTATAGTCCCTTTTCTAAGTGAAACATTTCCAGTCATCCCACAGGAGAATGTTCAACGCAAACTTTAATTAATTGAATTTAGAATTCATGTTTTATTGACAATACCTGTCTCAGAAATATGGAAAGGAACAAATAATATGAAGTCTATTTCTGGAAAGGTTAAAAAAAAAAAATCCTTGGTTTTTATGTCATGGGGAGCTGTGAATAAATACCTTCATAGCTTCCTCTAGATTCATAATCTGTTCTTCAAAACACCTAAATTTTATGCTAAACACTCTCTTTGCATACATCGGCTGTGGCAAAGCATATAAACCAATACAAAAATCCTATGAAAATATTGACTAAATGTGCAGACCATTGTTGAAATTATCCCAAGTCCCAGAGCACACTGATGGTGAAGACTGTTCACGCTATAGTTAAGTTTCTGTGAAGTATTTAAGCTAGAACCAGGGTCCTCTGTGAGATACTTGGCAATATACTTTCTTTTTTGGTAAATACCAAAATAAGTCATTTTATTTTATTCTGTAAACAGTTTTTTTTTTAATTGATTCTTTGGTAATTTCACATCACACACCCCAATTCTACTCATTTAACATTCCCTCCATATCTGCCCTTCACCCTTGTAGTGTCTCCCCAAAAAGGAAAACTCAAAAAGAAGTAATAAAATTGAAACTGAAAACACAAATAAGAATTTTAATGAACGAACAAAAACAACCCCCACCAAAAAAACTCCAAAAACCAACAGCAAGCAAGCAAGCAAACAAAAACCACTTTGCTTCTCCATCTTTCCCCGATATCCATCGTCTTTTCATTGGTCTTAGTGGTATAGGGAGCTGCAGTGTATCATGTAATATGCCCTTTTGTCCCAACAGCTTTACTTGCAAATGTTCATTGTGTGATTGTTGGTCAGGTTCAAGGCCTCTGACTTCTGGTACACCGTCAATACTTGACCTTCATTGAAATTCCTCTTGGATATCCTGAGGATATGCTGTTGCCCTGAGTCATGGAGATTCTGTAGCTGTGGTTCCACAGGACCAGTCTATTCACACACATACTCCCTCAGATCACAGATGGGGTAGGTGCTGGCGAGTGCCAAGTCAAAGTCCTAGATGTGTGCCTGGGTTGTAGTTGAGTTGGTCAGTCAGCCTCCATGGGTGAGGGCCAGAGCCAGCTCTCCCATGCCCATGATGAGGGGTGTGGCTAGCTTTCCAAAGTACAGGAGACCAGCTTCCTTATGAGGGGCAGGGCCAGCTCAGCAAAGCCCTCACATTTCAACCCATGGTTCAACATATGTTTTGTGTGGACCCCTGTGGTAACATGGGCAAAAGAAATGAACACAAACCTCAGTTGCTGCAGGACCGCAGACCTAGACATGGCCATCAGCAGCAACTTGGGCTGGATGTCACCCTTGCCCCTTGTGACAACGCAAGACTCTCATATTGGCATAGCCCTGGAAGCAGCTCTTCCCTTGGACCCCAACATGGTTTCAGGAGGTGGCAACCCAGACCTGGGCAGTCACATGGGCTTCGATGGTAACAGGAGCCATGACATCAACATAGACCCTGGCTACAGTAGGGCCATGGACCACGACATGGCCCCCAGCTACTGCTTTGTCCCGGATATCACCATGGTCCCAAGTGTAGTACAGGCCACCCCGATCTGTAGCGCCCTGGTAGCAGCATGATTCTTGGAACCAACATGGCCTCTGATGTCAGCCCAGGCCCTAGGCTGGCACAGCCTTCAGAGTTAACAGGAGCCATGGATCCAGACATGATTTTCGGCAGCAGCTCAGGCCCTATTGACACCATGGTCCCAGGGGGCAGTGCAGGCCACTCAGATCCGAATGGCCCTGGCAGCAGCATGTACCTTGGATCCCAACATAGCCACAGGAAGCTGGGCATCCTTATGGTCTTTGGTGGCAACAAAGGTCATGGACATCAACACAAACCCAGACATGGTCCTTGGCAGCAGACTGGGCCTGAATGTCACCATGGCCCCAGGTGTCAGTGCAGGCCACTCAGATTGGCATCACCTCGACCATAAAGTAGCCCTGAACACTAACATGGCACCAGGTGGTGGCTCAGACCTAGGCATTCAAGTGGCCATCAATGGTTATAGGATCCATGGATATCAATACAGACCCTGGTGGGGCAGGGCTACAGACCTAGAAATGTCACCATGTCCCTGCATGGTAGAGCAGGACTCAGATCTGTATGGGCCAGACATCCTCACAGCCTTTGGTTGTGACACAAGCCACCTACTTCGACACAGACTGCGGCTGTGGCAGGGCCATGTACCCAGACATAGCCCTTGGCAGCAGCCTGGGCCCAGAAGTCACCATGGCCCCAGGTGGCAAGCAGGCCACCCAAATCAACCCGTTCCTCACTACCTTCACCTGTCCAGATCTGCCTCTCTCCACGATCATGAATCATTCTGACTTTCTTTCCCTCCCATACCCCACCATATGTCTGCTCACTATGGTGGCACCCAAACAACCTAGCTCCTCAAGGTGCTGGGCAGGGCCATATGTTCTCCTACCTGCCCAGGTATAGTGGCCCCAATCAGAATTGTGGGTGTCCATTTCCCACCCAGTCCCAATGGCACATGACAGACTCAATATGTCATTTTAAAAGAAACATTACAATTAAAGGTTTATGGAAACAAGTGCATGAATCTTGGTTTTTTTTTTTTTCCTTTTTTAATTGAAAGTTTTCCTTTCTACTTTTTTTAATTGAAAGTAGATTCTTCTCTCAAACAATATATCCTGACCACAGTTTTCCCTCTCTCTACCCCTCTTAGCTCCTCCCACATACCCTGTCCCCAGATCTACTCCCTTTCTGTTTCCTCTTCAGAAAAGAGCAGGTCTCCCAGAGAGGACAGTATGATGGGATTTCTGAACATGATGCACTGTAAAGAGTTTCAATAACATAATACAGAAGCTGACCATCAGCCCAGATAACCCTCTGGCCTAGCAATGCTACCCTCACTAGGGATATTTAAAATCCTGGCTTGCAAGTATTGGCTCCCATTCCTGATATTTGAGCTGCACATGAACATGGACATTCATTTTGCAATATAAATGACCTTATTTTTCTTTCACTTAGCAAATATTTTCCAAATTCAGTCATTTGTGTATTATAGTTTATTTATTGCAGATATTTTGTATTCCATGGTGGAAAGATAAAACTGTTTGTCTATCCACCTTAGTGAGCACTAGTTGTTCCACCACTAATTAGGATTTGGATGTGATGAATAGCACTTCTGTGAATGAACATTCTTAAACACATCTTTTAGTCAACACAAAAATATTCGTCTTCTAGTAACAAAGATATGTGACAAGGTTTATAGATACAAAATGTTGTGCTATGGTTCAGTCTGTGAAATTGGGTGGCTTTACAAAACAAGCAAATATTTACTCTTAAAAGAGTCAGCTACTGTTCAAATTATATATACCATATATAAAAATCATGTATTAAATACTATTTGTTAATATTTAACCAATTCGTCATAATATTTCTACTTTTAAAATAGAAAAATTCATTAGTACACACACACACACACATATATATACGCGTGTGTGTGTGTGTGTGTGTGTGTGTGTGTGTGTGTGTGTGTGTATGTATCACTTGTGCATTTTATTAACCTTATGCCTTGGCAAATAGAAGTAGAAATAGAAGCTTAGCTTTGCCTAGATGTATACAGACACTATTTGGTCAAGCTTGTACTGTACTGTTTAAAAATGGACCCTCTTGGTTTATAAAGTCCTGTGAAATATTTGTCAAGCTTTGTCTCCTTGTATTGACAAGATATGGGTGATGCGTTGAATGAGAATATCGCCCATAGGCATGGGTACCTGAATGCTGGATTCCAGGCTGGTGGCATTATTTAGGAGGTTACAGAGAGGAGCAGTCTTGTTGTACCATTGTGAGGCAAGCTTTGAGAATTTAGAGGCTCATACTATTTCAAGTTTAGTTCCTGCCCTGTGTAGCAATTGAAGGTGTGACCTTGCAGCTTTCTGTTCCTGCCACCATACCTGCTGATGGCCTTCATGTCTACCTACTGTGACAGCCTCTTACATCTGTGACTATAAGTCCAAGATGAACTTTCTTCTATAAGTTGTGTTGGTCATAGTAATTTATTACAACATAAAATTTCTTCTGAATAACATAATAGCGTGTTATGTAAATAGCTTAATAAATTATCAATGATATTTTAAAAGTCTGTATGCCAATAATAGACAAACTTTCTAAAACATTCTAAGAAGATTATGAAGGTTATTTTAACTTAATGACTAAATCAGAAAAGAATAAATTTCATAATCTCTCAGGATATAACAAGCTTCTATGTAAAATTTTTTAATTTAAATGAACAACTAATCAATTTTACATGTTTTCTATGCAAACTAGAATTAGCTCTTTTATTTTCTTTTTTGATTAATGTCCAAAATCATAAATTTTCTAAAATGGTTAGAAATATACTCTGCTGTCTATCACATTTAATGAAAACATTTCTGTCATACCCAACTTATTGCTAAATTTACTCTGTTAATGCAGTGATTCTTCTACCTACTATTGCACTGATGATTTATTTCTTTGATGTGTGCTTATCTTTTGGTGTGTGCTTACTAATTCTTTTGTTACATGTTTTTTTTTAATTAAAATAGAATTATATCAATTTCTACCTCTCTTTCCCCTCACTGGCCCCTTTCACCTATACTCCAATGTTACACCTGACTCTCGAGTTGATATCCATTTTTTCTTATTTTTGTGTTGGGTGCATGTGTGTGCGTGCACACACACACACACACAAACACACAAACACACACACACACACACGTGCGCACACACGCACACACATACCTGCTGAGTCTATTTTTGGTGGTGATTTCAAGGCTGACCACTCTGCATTGGTCAACCAATCTGTTCTATATGTAACATCGGCACTGAATGCAAAATGAGCATTTCCTAGCATGAACTTTGCACAAATCTATTTAGATTAAATTGGATGTTATTGTGAATTTGGATGAGGCACAGTGATTGCAGTTTTACATAACTCACAGTTATGGGGAGAAAAATTCATAAATAACTCTGACCACTATGAGCAGACATAAGGTAAGTACCACAGGGAATTAAAAGGAATATTTCCTCAACCAACTGTTTATTGAGAAACTCTTCTGGGTATTGTTATAAGTAGTGTGAATATAAAACTGATCTGGTCAAAAATATGTGTGAGCTTATAAGTTTATTTTTAATGACAAAGGATTTAAGGGTCAAGGAAGGCTCTAGGGAGATGATATTGTAGATGCATTTTTAAATCAACTTTTCTTATTGCTATAGAGGAAAAAAATACTCTTCTTAACCATTTCCAGGCTTATGGCTGATGCCTATTAAAGCTATGATGCCTATCAAGACAGATTTATCAGAAGAAAAGCACATTCATTTCTTATTGTAAGCTTAACATGACACAAGAGTCTTTACAAAAAAAAAGAGCAATTGTATCATTTTGTACTGTTGTGTAGAAGTGTGTATAGAGATTAAAACTGTATGATCCAGTGGAACTAAAACTGTAGAACCATAGGAAAACTTGTGATTTCATTGCTTCTCTTTGTATGCTTGACATATTCTTCCTCCAGCAATAAAAACAAGTCCCCTAAAATGAAATTGTTATAGTCTACTACAGGGCTATGCCCAATTAGTTTTTGTGGTGCTCTTTGGAAAGAATAGAGCAATGGAATGGAAAGAGGGAATTTCAATTTTCTGTTGTTTTCCTAAAGTCAATATGAATATTATGATGTGTATCTGGCAATGCACAACCCACTATGAACAGCAATACAGGGAGGCTGACTGCAGATCTTCACCACTCCCTCTAATCCTACAAGTTCAACACCAGCTCATCCTGAACTCTGTAGAAGACCTTTTGCTGTGGCCTGTCCCTTGCCCCCATTGATCCCAGGAGACCAAGCAGATCCTGCTGGATGTCTATAAAGACCAATTTTCTTGATTCCCAATAAAAAAGATACAGTTTAACAGAATGGATGTAAAAATAATATCTATAATTTTCTACATCCAAGAAATAGTCTTTATTATCAGGATAGACATTACCTCACAGTGAAAGGATGGAAAATGATATTCCAAGCAATTGGACCTAAGAAGCAAGCTGCGGTAGCCATTTTAATATCTGACAAAATGGACTCAAACCAAAACTAATCAGAAGAAGTAGCAAGGGAAACTACATACTCATCAGAGGAGAAATACATCAAGAGGACATTGAAAATCTTGGAATCTATGCACCAAACAGAAGGGTACCCAAATTTGTAGGCTGGTGGGGAGGTGGGGAGGAATTGAGAGGAGGAAGGGGAACCCATAATCAGGATATATTATGTGAGAAAAAAATATATTTCCAACAAAATGAAAACAAAACAAAATAAAACAAAACAAACACAAACAAACAAAAATCCCAACTAAACTGTAAGCCAATATGTCAATTCTTCCTTAAATTTAATGACTTCTAATGGTGTTGGAGTGATGGGTTCTAAGTGACTCAGGGGCACATATCAAGACATTGTGTCCTAAAGCCACTTAAGATGAAGCCTATCTTTTGTATTTTGATGAAAAATTCAAGATGATTAGGTATTTATGGCCTAATTAAGTATTTGTGATATTAATACCCATGACTTTGATGAATACCTGAAAGAGAACTTTCATTACACTTCTGGACCAGCGTGTGGACCATACACAATATGATTCATCATACCAGAGTCTTCTCTACCTGAGCCTCAAGCTTCACTCATTCATCAATTATAATCATTAATCATAAAGGAAATAACAGTGGTATTTTATTATGAGAAATCCACCCAGGTGAGTCTGTTTGAGGGGGTAACAACAATTTATTAAAAGTAATAAAGGGGAAGATACACTCACAAAGAAAGAACCAGGTGAACGGCCACTGTCCATTCTTCCTGAGAACGAATGGATCCAGCCTCTGAAGGAAGAAGAGGGCCCATGACCTTCTTTTAAGTGATCACTTATGCAGATCAGAAACCATGCCCTAAGGTTTATACCTCAAAACTAATTGGTGAAATGAATTCCCACTACATTATTTTTCTCAATGACTTAGACCAGAAGATGAATTAAAGGTTTCCAAAGCTGAGTAGGTTGACTTTTCTAAGAAAAGGAGATGGGGAGAGACACTGCACATGATATTTTTTTCAGGACTATATCTTTATAATAATGGCCATGAGAGTTGAAAGACAGGCAATTAAAAATGCATACAGAAAAGATTTTATTGAACTAGTAGTTTTACTTTTCTTAATTTCATACTTGGAAGATTAAGTTTATTCGATTCAGTGAGCCTAAAATATGCCATATTATTGATATAGAGTAGGATCATGTTGTATATTTGTCAAATTAATGTTCATAATAATATATTGAAATCTATCCCTGAATTTTAGTAGTTTGGACTTATGGTCTAATATGTCAAAAGAGTGTTTGAAAAACTATTTTATCATATGTTATTAGTGTTATCACAACCACTATTGACAGAAATTTGACCTTGATAATGTTCATACTTTTCATCTATTTAGAAACTGAAAAATGATCACTAGGAAATAATAAAAATAGTGAAATAGCTTGTTCAGCCCTTTCCTTGGCTATTCTCCAAAGATACTTAGACTCTCAAAGACTCCACTCAGTACCTGGAGAATTATTGTGATGCTCATTTTATCTAAGATTTTTGCACTGTAATTGCAGACTTTGAGGCTGAATAGAAAGCAGAACAGTGGGAATTTAAAAAATGTTGGCCACAGAAAGAGCATTTTACATCCCATGCATGACTGTCATACTCTTGACTACACAGGGTTCTTAGTTTTTCTCATTTGAGAGATGTTAGCTCTTTAACAAAAGAGTGAAAATGAGTATGCATATCTTCCACAACTATCATGACTTTCTTACTGCAATATTTAATATTTCGTGACTCCTCTTAGTTTAACCTTCGTGAGTCTCATTTAGCTTATCTACATGTATGTAACACATGGTTTTAGTAGACTCTGCCAGAAAGCAGGTAATACATGTGCAGTAAGGAGAGTTTCTTGGATGTATTGCACATAGGTAATACATTGAATCTTCTGTCTAATTTTTTTGTGTGCCAGTTTTGGATTTATATGATTGAAATCATGGGAACTAATATTTCTAAATTTCAATGTATGCTAATTTTGTTTCTTGTGGTCCAAAAACAGTATTTTCATTTAGAAATTTTCAATGTACAATTATAAAATAACCTTCCACGGCTGTGCTATTGTTTCCATGAATTTCTTAAGGTTTATCTGTGATTCTTCATTTGTAGGCTGAGAGTAGGAGGTAAAAATCCATCTAGGTCTGTGTGTGTTTTTCACTCAGGGGAAATAAGTGATTCTAAAAATAATAGTCACATAAGATGATCAGGCAAAAGACCAGAATTTTCTTTCTTGAAAATTATAGGGTGAGTTATATTCTATTATATATCTGTTTTGATAACAATATCTACAAAACTGACCTGTTATTCTCCATTTTTTCTACATCTTTCATCTCTCCTAACATTATTTCCCATGGAGTTCCTTGCAGAAATTGTTTAGTTTCCTGTATACAAGGTCTTTTAGAATCCTTAGGAGTCTGGCTACCCTAATGTAAATATATATCCATTTCTTCAAAAAAGCAACTACTTAATTTTCTCACTTTCTTGGACCCTACCCTTTACTAAATTTATCCATTTTATATTTTGTAAATAGTAGCTTGGTTGTACTAAAATTTTTAGTATTTCTTTGTTTTAAATTCAGTTTCTTGACCCTTTCATTTTTAACTCTAGCTCATTAGTTACTTTGTCAAATGCACTAGGTGGAAGTCACTAATTCACTCTCTTCCTCATTAGATATTCCATTGTGTTCTGAATTGTAACTTTCTTAATGACTGATGAGGTAATTGCTATTTATTGTCCTTTTGGCATCCCCCCCCCTTAGATGGGTCTGCTCTTGTCTCCTGTCATTCTTCTTATTGGATTTTTCGTTTTGATTGATAGGAGTTTAAAATAAATGATAAATATGAAACTTTTATTGTCTATGGGTTTAGAGATGCCTTTCATTTTGTTCCTTGGATAAAGAATGATACAGAATGTTGCCTTGTTGCTGATATAGATTTTGGAAACCACTGTTTGATATAAATTTTAAGCTACCTCATTTTCTGTCTTCCCACAATTACACATTTTCTCTCTTTCTTGTTTAAACATTTAGAAACATTATTAGGTAGAATTCCTATTCATCGTTGTCTTTATTGTATCTTTGTTTTTAATATATAGTGCTTACTGAATCTACTTTGTTATTTGGATTGATTAAAGATTGTATAAATGAAATTTTTTTCTGAGAGAAACAAGGTTAATTTTATCTCTTAACCATTTAAGATTAACACAGTGGACACTAATTCAAGTTATCACTCACTGTAAGTTGAACTTAAGACATAACTTTATTAGCCTGAATATCTGGTCTATGGATAGTACAATCCATTCTACTGGTATTTTAATTATCTTATATCAGGATTTGGTTGCAAGCTATTTGTAGCATTATTAGTTCAATCAAATTAGTTTTGGACATTTATATATTCCCACAGTAGGAGGAAAAGTAATCACCACTACTGAACTGTAACAAGATTGCCACTATCGAAATTTTGCATTCATCTGAAATGAATTAATGGGGAAAGTAATTTTTCATTATATAGATTATATCTTATCATTGTAACCTTCCGCCACTATGTAAAAAGAGATATAACACACATCAAAGTGAATAAAACACAAATGTGGAGCTAAACGATCTATTATAAAATGAAAATCTGAATAATCGTATTTTTTCAGCTTTGGGTAATTATAGGTAAAGCTGGCGTGATGATTCTTATGCTTGCTTCAGAAGGCAGCCCAGTATGTTTTATTACTAACTAGGATTTAGTATGGATATTGTCAATGTCAAATCTCCTAGCACAAATGGTGGCTTTGGGACTTCTTCCCGTTCAAACCATTTCTGATACTCAGTAAGGTAAATTTCCATTAGGACAGAGACTTACCTGGATTTTGATTGCAATTTTCATGAAAATACTAATATGATGCTATGTTTTTTGTCTACTTGAAAATATTCACCTGTGAGAGCCCTGTTAAAGTTTCTTATCAGTTTTTTCCTTTGTTGACAAGAGACTATTTTCTCACACAATATGTCCTGATTACAAGTTCTCCTCTCTCTACTCCTTCCAGTTTCTGCCCACTACTCCTCTCACCTGCATCCACTCCCTTTCTGTCTCTCATAAGAAAAGACCAGGTTTCTAGGAGATAACAACAAAACAAACAATAAAAAATTTTTAAAAAATGAACTTTTGCGTTGAAGTTGGACAAGACAAACCAACAGAAGAAAATTATTCCAAGAGAAATCACAAGAATCAGAGACCTACTTGTCGCACACTCAAGAATCCCATAACAACAGTAAACTGGAAACTATAATACATACACAGAGGACCTGGTACAGACCAGGGAAGGTCCTGTGCATGCTGCTTCAGTCTCTGTGAGTTCATATGAGCTTTGCTCATGTTGACTTACAGGGCTTTGTTTTCCTGGTGTCCCTCATTCCTTCTGGGTCTCACACTCTTCTGCTTCCTCTTGTGTGAAGTTTTCTGAGCTCTGAGGGGAATAATTTGATGGGGACATTTCACTTAGGGCTGAGTGTTCCAATTTTTCTCACTCTCTGCATGATGTCTGGCTGTGGGTTCTGGAGTTATTCTCATCTCCTTTAGGAGGGAGCTTTTTGTGGCCGATGGGAACAAATGCCTGAAAAAGGCATTGATCTATGAGTATAGCAGAATGTCATTAGAAGTTATTTTATCACTACTTTTTTAAAATTTCGTCTTTTTAAACCAGTGGTATTTGGTTTTACTCTAGATCCTTTTTCCTTTATAGTCTCTGATTCGTGGTCACCCAAGCAATGGCAATTATGGGTTCAACTTTGAGGAATGGGGTTTAAGTCAAAGCAGTTATTGTTGCTACTCCAAGCTTTGTCCCACCATTGCTCTAGCATATCTTGCTGGAGGAACACCATCGTAGATCAAAGGATTTGTGGCTAGCTTGGTGTTCACAATTTCTCTTTGGGTACATGTCAAATTCTTGTACATTTGTTAACTGAATTGAATTTTCTTTTTGATTTGTAGTAGTTTTTTAGCACATTCAGCACATGAGCTCTTTATTGGTTACACACTTAGGGTTGTAAATCAATCAGTGAATTCACTTAGAATTTCATTCAAAATAGACACCGTATTCTTTTGGAAACCAAATTATGAATATTTTTAAATGTAAAACTTTTTGTTGTGCACTCTTTAAGAAAACATAAGTATTCTTTTGGGTAACTTTTTTCTATTACTTATATTTATTAATTGTTTAACATTTTTATCCATTAATTAATTAATCTATTTATTTATTTTCATGGTGGGAGACATGTTTGTTTATCTACACATGTAAAGGTTATAGGATAACTTTCAGGAGTAGGTACTTTCATTCCACCCTGTGGGTGCCAAGGACCAAACTTTGGTTTTTAAGTTTGGTGGAAAATGTTTTTCCTGGCTAAGCCATCACACTGGATTTAAACAGTCTTTGCATGATTTTTAATTGATCCAAATTCCCTAGAGAAGTCAGAATGAAGAACATTCAGTCACACATATATAAAAAAAATATTAATTTGTGGATTTGCCTTCATGACTCACTTATAATCCTTTGCCTTGATCTACAAACTCTTCCATAAATGTCTTTTTAACTTATCATTTTTAACAACTACACTTCTGTGCATTAAGGATGGACTGAGAAACTCATACAGAATGCACATCCCTGAGAAAACTGGCCCTCTCTTCTCCAGCAGCCATTAATTGCAAATAGCCCCTCAGCTAACAACTGGACTTAATGCTTCTCTCCAGGTCTATTCAGGGATTTTTGTCTGTCTTGATCTTGGGCAGGTAATCACAGCCACTATCAGTTCACGAATGCAATGGCTTTTTCATATTGGGCGACTATTCTTAGGAAATGTCCATTACTTCTGAATTTAGCAGTCTTTCTATCGCCTCTTCCATGATGCTTCCAGAGCCTTGGGAAAGAGTTGTGATATAGGTGTTTCATTTTGAACTAAGCATGCCACAGTCACTTATTCTCTTCATACTGACATTTGTCTCTGTTGTAATCATCACCTACTGAAGTAGTTTTCTGATGAGAACTGAGAGATGTGCTAATCCATTAGTATAAAGAGAGCAATATAAAGTTTATTACTATGTCCATTTAGGAGAATAATAGCACTAGGTTCTCCACTAGGGCTATGGCCTTGCCAGACATGAATGTTTGGGTACCTAATATGGTTCCATCCTGTAGAACATGTTTTAAATCCTCATTCCTGGCCCTACGCTTGTTATTTGATTGATAGCTTATACCTGGGAAAGGTATTTTCCCTCCATTATAGGGTAATTCCCTTTAAACTACTTCTATTAATGTGTTTATTTTAGAAAGCTTCTATAGTAGCAGGTTTCCATATGCATCTTCAAAGGGATTTGATAATAATTACCTCTCTACACCTCTGTCTCTACCATATCCTCTTATCAATCACCCCAAAATCCTTCTTGTTCTATTATCCCTCCTTTCCCCTTCATGTGCATTTTCTCTTCTCTTCCTTTAATTATCCCTTGCTGTGGGATGGTCTGTATGTTGCTCTGATTGGTCAATAAATAAAACACTGATTGTCCAGTGGCCAGGCAGGAAGTATAGGCAGGACTAACAGAGAGGAGAACTGAGAGAACAGGAAGGCGGAGGGAGACACTGCCAGCTGCTGCCACCATGACAAACAGCATGTGAAGACACCTGTAAGCCAGGTATAGATTTATAGAAATTGATTAATTTAAGATGTAAGAACTAGATAGCTAGAAGCCTGAGCCATTAGGCTAAACAGTTTAAATAATATAAGCATCTGTGTGTTTATTTTATAAGTGAGGTGTTGGATGACTGGGGTTTGGCAGGACCTGGAGAGAAAACTCCAGCTACAATCCCTTCATTTCACCTAACTACTTTACTGACTTTTATAGGTGCTCCAATATTAAGTACATATCTAAAGAGTGAAAGGTAGCAACTGTGTATGAGAGAGAACACAATAATTATTTCCATCTCTTTGCAGTTACATGTGAATTTTATAACTTTATTTCTTTCTATAGATGAATAATATCCTTTTGTGTACGTGTATCATGCTTTCATTATCCACTCATCAGTTAATTAATATCTAGACTATTTCCATGTCTTTGCTATTGTATTACTGTAATATTTTTACTACAGTGGAACCTTTTTCAGTAATAGTGTAAATGGATTATATAATATCTTTATTTATAGTTTTTTTTTTGAGGAACTTCCATATTGATATCTATAATGGCTACACCAACTTTCCCTTTTTCCAGTATCCATGCCATCATTTTGGTCATTTGTGTTCAAATATTAAATATGCTGAGTTGGGTAAGTTGAAATTTGAAAGTAATTTTAATTTACATTTCACTGGTGGCTAAGGATGTTGAAAATAAAAAAAAAGTCTAAGTCATTTGTATTTCTTTTGAGAACTTTCTGTTTAATTATATGCTCCAAGTTTTATTACTATTATTATTTTTAGTGTTTATCTTTTTGAGTTCTATGTGTGAAAGTCTAGACTTAACTTTACAACTTGAATGGATACAGAGCAGTATCCTCCTTCAGACATCCTGTCTGTTGTTTATGGCTCTTAAAGATAATCCTACTGAGCAGTGCAGATAATCCTGTTTAGTAGGTTGTGGTTCCCCACCTAAAGTCTAACCCAATGGTTTTAAATGTGGTCTCAGGCCCAATTGTAGAGGGTAGCCATTCCAGCTTGGATCTGGAAGTTCCAACCCCCATTGAGACTCTGGCAACTGTCACACCTACGAGGCAGGGCCAGGGGAGGCGCCTGGAGAACCAAGAGCTGGATGGGCCAGGGCTCTCTCTGTGCTCTCTCTCTGTGCCGGACGCTGAATGGTGAAGGTGGACTGTGCAGAGCTTCGGAGAACAGCGCTGGACTGCGATACACCTTCCCCAGACCCTGCGACCTTCCTTTCACTTAATTTGTGAGTTACGCCATTAAATAAATATCCTTTTAACTATGTGGAGTGGCCAAAATAATTTCTCCAATACCCAATGTCTAGACTAATAGTTTCAAAAAATCGCCTTGCCCCTTCTACCCAATCCCAAATTGCCAATTCCCGGCCTGTAGTTTTTTCCTATAAAAACCCTCTACACCTGGGCTCATGGTCGCTGCCACATTTCCTTCCATCTGCTTTTCGGTGGCCCAGGGTGAACCTGAATAAAAAGGATCCCTATGTGCTTGTGTTGGAAAAGGGCTCCTTGGTGGTCTGGGGGGGTTCATGAAATGGGCACAACATTTGCATATTTAGGCACTGAATGCTTGTCAGGTAAACATTTGGTAAACATTTCTCCCATTCTTTCCGCTGCCTATTTACTCAAGAGATAATATGTTTGCTATACTGAATTTTTCAGGTTCATAAAATCCCATTTATCAGTTGTTACTCTTAAAACTACTAGAGGCTTATTTAGAAAGTCATTTTCTGTGCCTATGTCTTAAATTATATTCCCGACGTTGTACTTCATAAATTTCAGGGCATCACGTAAAGTCTTTGGTCCATTTGAAGTTGAGTCCTGGGTAGAGTGAGGAAAGGCAATCTAATTTTACTCTTCTACATGTAGCTATTCAGTTTGACCAGGACCATTCATTGAAGCTGTCCTCTTTTGCTCACTGTGTACTTTTTAAATCTCTTCATCAAAAATCAGGTGACTGAAAAAACAAGTGTCCTCAAATCTATTTTATTGATCAGTGTACTGATTTTTATGCTAGAATCATGCTGATGTTATTACTACAATTTGAGGTATAACTTGAAACCAGAGTTGGTAATACCTCTAGCAGTATTTTATTGTCTTCGTTCTTTTATGTTTCTGCATGAATTGTAAGCATTGTCATCAGTTTCTGTGAAGAATTATGTTTGAAAATATGATTTTGATTGCATTGAATCTGAAATTGATTTTTATTGCATGGCCATTTTCACAATATTAATTTTGCCAATCCACATGCATGTGAGGTCTTTCCATTTTCTAGTATTTTCTTCAATTTATTTCTTTAGTGTCTTAAAGTCTTTATTGTAACATTTCTTAGTATACACTCAATGTCTTCTATCTGTGAGAGTTTCAATTATTGTCTTGATTATTATTGTGGTATAATGAGTTGTAATGTCTAATCAATCTTCACTGTTACTTATTCCTAAACAATCCTCCTTTTGTGTAAAAAAGGAAGAAACAAAAGATCCAATTTGCATAATGCTTTAATGTAGTCATGCAGACTAACGATTCACAGATAATCAACTTTGTTAAAGATAATAGTGTGTTAATTTGCACTGAGTGTTGTGTTATATTCTTTGGTGTGGGAGAAACTGAAGAAAAACAGATCTTTTCAAGGAATTTGGGACAATTAAAGTGACAAAAAACAAGGGGAAAATAATTTTTAAAGTACTATTTAAAGACAGTTTGGGGGAGAAATACTCAGATTAGATATAACACAGGAAATGAGAATGAACAGTCACTAAGGTACTTTGGACATGCCAATCTAGTATCTGTTATTTTCTGAAAGAGCTCTGAAAGCCTTATGCTGTGTGGAAAACACAATTCAACAACCATTGAAATACACTGGAAAGGAAAAGTTTGATATTGTACAAAAAGTCTGATCATTGTAAGAAAAAGTTTGACATGTTACAGCCTTTACTTAGATAAAACATTCTCTAAGATGAGCCTCATAGTTATATGGCAAGAGCATGCATATGATGTATGAAATATAAATAGCTTCATCTCTTCAGCATACTATTACAAGATCCTGAGCAATAGACTATATCCCCTATATTTTGTTTCTACCCATGGACAATTAGACATATAACATCTACTTCAGGAATTTTTATGAAGGAATTGAGTCAAGATAGTTTGGAATTCTTTGTAAAAGAAGTATTATACCTAAAACATGTAAGACGATAATAAGCCATGTATTGAGGAAACTATTTAGCATATTCTTATGATGTCTAATGTCATTTATTTCAGCAGAGGTCAGCACACATTTTTCTATAAAAGACAATATAATAAAACATTTGACTTTGAAGACTATATCATGATAATTATACCTGCTCAACCCAGGTCGAAGCACAGAAATGGTCCACAGATATTATGCAAATTTAGTGAAGGTAGTTGTTTCCTAATAAACCATTAGTTGCATAGCAGTAAGAACTAGTCTAGAGAACCATACTTTTCAAAGTCCCATAGTAGGTCCTTTCAAATTGAAATTCTAGAACACCAGCAACAGTATTAAGAAGGAACCAGGGACTGGAGAGATGGCTCAGAGGTTAAGAGTACTGGCTGCTCTTCCAGAGGTCCTGAGTTCAATTCCCAGCAACCACATGGTGGCTCACAACCACCTGTAATGAGATCTGGTGCCCTCTTCTGGCCTGCAGCCATACATGCTGTATACATAATAAATAATTAATCTTAAATAATATATATATATATATATATATATATATATATATATATGAAGAAGGAACCATAAACAATGGAGTACAATGGTGAATGATGTAGGAACTCCTGCTTATAAATCACTAAGAGTATTAAAATGCTAATACTACAACATCGAGAGTGTATAAGTCACATACCTATGCATCTAGCCCTGCCTAGAAACTTCTTTAAATTAATCAACTACAGCCTTACCCTTGTCCTAGCAAATTTTCATCAGCACATCAATAAAATCCTCAGAAGATTCAAATGCACATAGATTTTGAAAAGGTTTGAGAGCATATATGATTTTGACATTGTGACACTGGCTAAGAACTCTATCCAAGGAACAAGTAATTATTTGTGAAAAATAAGCAATGAAATTCTTATAAAAAATAGCAGTCCATAAACAATCTGCATTCCTTAACCTTTTTATTAAATTATTTTCAATTCATTCTTGGTTTCTTTTTTCAGTCTTTCTGGATTTATTTGGCTACTGAATATAGCTCATTCCTCTGAGGAAATTTTCTCAGTCTAACAGTGCTCTCCTGTAGATTGTGATGGTTAAGAATATTGACTCTGGAACTGTACCACTTGGGCTAGTTTTCTGGCTTCACTACTCACCAGCTGTTTGATCTTGGAAGGTTATTTAATTAATCATCTGTTTCAGTGCCTTCTGCTAGAGAGAATAATAACTCTTATCATTCTGAGGATTAAATGTGTTTATATATTTAAACAATATCTGACACATGGCAAATACTTGTAAGTGCTAGAAACACTAGTAGCTATCCATTCCCATCACCTTTATAATTCTTCTGGCTCTCTCTTTATAGTCAATTGTCTGAACTTTTCTAGCACTGACTACTCTTTGTGGGACATAGAAATTAAATAGCCATGTTAATGCAATTCAAAAACAACAAAGGGGATATATTTTCCACTACAGTGTAGTGGTCTCAAGGACGGAAGAATGTAAGGTTCAAATATGGCTAGAAAGATGTCTCAGTGTGTAAAGATGCTTGCTATGAAGCACAACTTTCATATAATATTATAGGACCAGACTCAATATTATACTATCCCATGGTGCCCAGAAGAGACACTACCAGCGGCGTGGAAGGAATCTAGATACATGGAGCTCTTTCCATCCAACTCGTTTATTTGTCCACCATCATCATTCTGTCCCAATTCTTCCTGCTTCTATCAGGACTGTTCTATATCTATCCCAACACAGCAACACCTGCATGTTTACAGTACAACATAAGAATGGCAAGGTCCCCACCAGAAGTTTCCTGGCAGCTTCATTTGCAACCCCCAAAGGGGAAGAGAATAAAGATGGAGTTAAATAGGAGCTGGAATAAATCAGATAAGGAATTTATGTGCTAGGAATATATCCTTACTGTGGTTAGGTGAAAACATTACCAGTCTATCATAATGTGCTCAAACTATAAACTTTCAGGTGATAAGGTAAAGAAATCTGTAAGTCACTAAAAATAAAACTGCCACTGTTTTTCTCTGCTACCAGTTTTCTGAGGGGGTGGGGGAGTATTGATAGTCAATCTGCATCACAGCTTGAAGCACCTGGTGAGAGGAAATCCCTTTGATCTAAGAAGTTGCTCTGGGGCAGTGGAAGTTCTGAACTTGATTTGCACAATAAACAAAGCTATGCATCTAGTAGCCTATTAGTCTCCTAGGCTCAGTGGGGGAGTTAGTACCTAGTAGAACAGTGTCTGAGAAGCTTAGCTCTTTGCCAAATGGTCTGGAAATATTTGGGCACACAAGAATTTCATAGCAGAAGACAGCTGAAATATTAAAAACTGTGTAACACCAAATATGCATAATAAATGGCTTCCTTTTTGACAGACCCTTGTGTTGGTTTTTTGCGGCGCTCTTACCCTTCGAGGAAACGTCACAAACACGACAGAATCCACTAACGAGTTTTGTTAAGATAAGGGAGAGGGACAGATGTGCACAGGCCTGCAGAAAGACACTTGAATGAAGGGGGACCAGAAATCTTGGCTCTGGCTTATAAAGGCTGGGCCCCGCCTGGCCTGCGCGCACACAGGCCCATGTGGCTATTCCACACATGCGCATAGATCACAAGGTTGCGCTGCATGCTTTAGGCAACCACACAAAGCCATGGGGTCCTGGCAAGACATTTTGACCCAGAAATGACTAGGTGGAAGTGGCTAGGTTCTGCTGAGCATGCGCGACCATGCCCAACCGTGGGGCATGTTTTGAATCCATATCGCCTTGGCCTGTCAAAGTATAGCATTAATACATAGCTGAATCTCTAATATATTCTTGCAGCCCATAAGGCACAACCACTGGAGTTCTAGCCTGGGGACCATATGATGGAAGGGGAGAAGCCTTTCTTGTATTCTTGTCCTTTGATCTCCTCATATATGTTATCTCTCTCTCTCTCTCTCTCTCTCTCTCTCTCTCTCTCTCTCTCTCTCACACACACACACACACACACACACAACACACACACACACACACACACACACACACACACACACAAGTCTTAAAAAACAAGAATCTAGTTCGAAAGCATAGCTGAGTCCACACAAATCCCAAGACTCAAGCTAAGCAAAGTTTTAAACAAAGATCAGCAAATGAAGTTCAGTGTGCCAAAATCAGCTATTTTTTTTAAAAAAAAAAGTTTTATTGGGACATAACCAGTCTCAATCTTTAAATTATTATCACTGACTACTTTTGTATTTTAATGGAAGAGTTGACTATACCAAGTACCTCATGGTTTGTTAAGTCTAATATATTTAGAATTTGTAAGTTGCTGAAGAAAAACTGACCATTGGAAATGAGAATATGCAGTGTAAAGTTTATGACATTTGCAGACAGAATATGGTCAATGAATCTAATAAACACAGAGAAGGCCATGGTTGAAAACATCTCAGTTCACCTGGATAAGCATTAGGCCCAGTGTGTAAATGGGCAATGTTGTTAGTATCCTGCTTTCACTCTTCCAGGTCATCAGGGTGTTGTGGGGGATTGCATACCACTGTGTGATCACAAAATCTCTGCCTTAAAAAGCCACACACGGACCCTCACCCTCCCTTTCCTGTTTCTTCTCTGCTGTCTGCTCTGCCTCTGCTTCCCTCTCTCAGCCAGGCCTGGCTTCTCAGTCCTATCCCCACTTCTTTCTAATAAAGTCCACTCTAACTCTGGTAACCGTGACTTGTGACTCTTCCACCAACCAACCAAATGTGCCATAAAGACCAGAGTATTCAGGGAGTTTGCTGTTATTTTCATTACTTAATCATTTAGGGTATTTATTTTCTTAAAAAAAATGCCTAAAACCACTTACATAGCATACCTGTAGTGAGTAAAACGCATTTGATTTGATTTGCAATTGGGGAAGTTGTCAGAGAGCTTGAGAAGTATCCCAATGGTCAGAGTACCATGGTTATCATCCCCCAAACCAGTTGTATGATCTTATATAAACAACAAAAGCTATCTGGTAAGAACTCATTGACATATCATATGAATCCTTATTTGCAAAGTCCTATAAACTCAACATTTAAAGGACAGCAATACAGAGCTGACTTTAGTTTGCTAATACATTTTTCTATAACTTGAACACTTAAAAAGTACTTAGTAAAAAGAAAAAAGGAACAGTTCAAGTGTTATTTGCTCTGAAAATCCTTTCTATAATCTTGCAGACATAATTAGTTATCCTCACTGCAAGTGGTGCAGACCAAGTTTTAATCCATGAAGTATGTGTACACAGGGAGGAGAACTCCAACATCTCTGCAGGATGCTGCCTTAGCAGTGGATATCTTCTGCAAATAACAAGCCAATGTAGCAGACTCATGCCAGACGTAGCTAAAATACAAAGCAGGCACTCATCACTCCTGTGTCTTTTCCCAAAACAAACACCACAAAGCATAATGTAGAGTGGATGGTCTTCCATGATGAGAGTTGCTCATGAATATGGTGGCCCACAATACTGTCACTATTTGAAGTGGTATTGTAAATTACTCAATAATGCCCTCCCCAAAATAATACAGAAATACTACCTCACATACTTAATAGTTCTCAAAGAAGAGGACAGAGATAGAATTAAATTTGGTGAAGGTTTTTTATTGCAGCAAAGCCTATCTAATACCTCAACAGTTTCCTAGCCTCCTTGATTATAGTAGGTGGGATTTGAATGTATCTGGATTTCTATGAAGAAATGGGGCCATCACAGGTTGCTTAAGTTATGGATCATTCTTCTTTGTAAACATAATTAAGGACATTGTCAAACAGTCTTCATCTAGCATCTGATAATTAGAACTTGCATTTTCTATCATGTGAGATTTCCTTGAGGATTCCTTGAGGATACCCAGGCTCCAGATCTGTGAGAAAATAAATTTTCATCCTTCATAAGTTATACAGTCCATGTATTATTTTTGGTATGACCTAGTAAGTGGAATAAGAACACCACTGATCCATTCAGTTCAGCAGTTAGAAATGGTAAATTTCTACTTCACTCTGAGCAGTTATTAGGTATTAGTTCTGGATGGTATAAACTTCATGGGAAAAGGGAAAAAGGAAATATTTCAGTGTATGGAAAATGTTTGTGTTAAAATTTCATAGTTCCTGTTCTGTTTTTGGTTTTTATTTTAATTTTGTTAGTGATAATTGTTGTGCCCAGATCATAACCCCCAGAGAGACCACCAAGGACGAGCATACCAGAATGCAAAAGCAAGGTTTATCTGTTACAAGTCATGACAGGGAACTCAACTCAAGCCATCTCAAGTGAGGCAGAGAAGAGTTACTCTTTCTTGGGGAAGTTAGTTTTTATAGGCAAAACCCATAAAATTTCTTAGAGGGGAGGGGGTTAGTACGGGTCCATCCTTGATTGGTCCAGTTTTTCTCGGGCCTGGACTTTATCTTATTCTAGCTTATCTGTTTGCCCTGTCAGGAGTTTTACAACTCCTCTCCGGGGTCTGGTCATGTTATCTCCGGAGAGGGGCATCTCATGATTAATTGGTTACCATCAGACATCCTGACTCTGTTCTTTTGTTCCTGGGGCTGGCGCCATCATTTCTGGGGACTTGAAACTGGCCTGGGTCTATCTATATTGAGGTATCTTTGTCTAAGGCTCCCTTTTTGAGACAATAGAGTGAGGGTCTTGTTGTGCCTAGATCATGTCCCCCAAAGCTGCCACTGGAGACTTTAGGTACAGAATGCAAAAGTAAGGTCCATTACTGAGTTATCTCTCAACCTCCCAATCTTTGTTTTCTTGGTTTTTCTTACTTTTTGTGTCTTATTCAATTATGTAGCACAAGGAAGATATTTATATTAATTAAAAAAAAACTGCAAGGTGTCTCAATGGGTAAACACCCCTGTTGCACAAGCTTAACCTCTAAGCCCATTGACCTCTAACTACAAGTATATGCAAACATACTCATACCTAACATGCGCGTGCACACACACACACACACACACACACACACACACACACACACGCAATTGAAAAGCTCTTGGAGGAAGCAGTTAAGTGTGTCTGTTTAATAGTGACTCCTATAGCTAGACTATTTTAGGAGACTGCAGTTTGCAGAATGCTTGGGTAGTAGGCAAGATTGATCTAGAGAATGTACCTCTGAGATGGTATAGGTTCCATCTATTAAAGTGTAGAAAAGTCAGCAGTTAGAATATTATAAAACAACATATGAAAATTGTAAACATTATTCTAAGTGAATGAATCAGCAGGGAAATCCATGTACAATCACATGTGACTCAGAAAGGAACAAGAACCTATCTCTGTATTTGAAAATGTTTTTACTTTGTCTATAATTTGAATAGCTGTATAGTCATAAATTTCAGATTTATATATGTATATTTACATTCACACCTACATACATATGAAAATGAATGTATAAGGAATGATATACCCAACTTAGACAACAGTAAACACAATTCAAAAAGAATTTAGGAATGTAATTTAAAAGCAAAAATATCATTTGAAATATGTTTAATGGAGATGGTAGTGGAGAGACATTCTTCAGCTCTTCTAAAGTAAAACTAAGATATAAAAATTAGGAACAACGGATGAAGTTTGATTCTATAAGTAGAAGTCAGTGAAACACTAGATGAAAATAGGTTGCATATATTATAGGAAAACAAATTCAAGTGTATCAATCATATGGTAAAAGTCCGTGAGTTAATTACATGTAATTCAATTAATCTAGAAAGGGGAAGATACATAAAATAGAACAAAACTTGAATTCTACTCATGAAGAGTTTCATCAGAGCCAGTGTGTTAATGGGCATGCATATGACTCCATATTATCTCCTCTGAATTGTAATTTATCTTCTAGGGAAATACTGTTGGAAGAGGCGATGTATCAAACAAAATAGAAGATTGTGTATACGATGTCCACTGGGGTATTAATGCTTTACCTGACCTCAGTGTTTCAGAGTGGCTCTTCTTTCAGCATATACACCAAATCCTGAGACCCTCTGCACAACATCATCAAAGTTCTTGCTCTACATATTTTTCTGGGACTCAGCAGTGGTCTCTAATATATTCCTAGCTTATACTACAGTCCTTCACAATACTGCATTCAGTCATTGGTTTATTTTTATTTAATTTTATTTTCATACACTGAATTTTGATTGTATTTTTTTTCTCCCTAACCCATCCTATATCCTCCCTCATCTCCCTGCTCACTCATGTTCTCTTTCTCTCTCCCTAGGAACAAATCAAACCAAACAAACAAAAAAGAAAAATCAAAACAGACATAATAAAAGGAAAAAGATGACAAAGCTAAACAAAATGAAACAAAAAGCCCACAAATTGTGAAAATAAGATGCTGTTTAATTCTTTTGTGTTGACCAGTTCCTCCTGGTCATAGGGCCTGCCCTGTTGTGTACTTGATATATGCACTGACACAGCATATGTGTGTTCACATCAATGTGAACCACTGATCATTTACAAATAGCATCTTGGTCAGAGATAAAGCCCTGCATCTACATCCATCTCTCTGTGCTGGGATGCTGTTTGTCTTGAACAAGTGCATGCTGCCAGAGTCTCTGTGAGTTCATATGTACATTCGTGTCTGAAGACACTACTTCTCTGGAATTATCCAATATCTTGGGTTCTATAATTATGCCTCTTCTTCAGCATAGATCCCGAGAGGATGTTTGATGAACACATCCGATTTAAGGCTGTGAACTCCAAATCTCTGTCTTTCTTCACATTGTACAGCTGTGAGTCTCTGAGTTAACTCCAAACTACAGTAAAAAGAAGCTTCTTTGATGAGGAATAAGCAAGGCACTATCTATGGGTATAGTAGAAAGTTATTGGGAGTCATTTTATCACTATGTTCCTTTAGCAGAACAATAGTATTTGGTTTTTGCCTGGTCCATGACCTATCTAGTCTCATATTCCTGGCCATTATAGCAGTATTGGGTATGAGTTCCACTTCATGGAATAGCCCACAAACCTAATAGAGAATTGTTTGGCCACCCCCTTAACATTTGTGTCACAATTGCATCAGTATATTTTGCAGACAGGTCACTGTTGTGGGTCACGTGGTTTGTAGATGGGTCATATTGATGGTTAACTTTCCCATCTGGTAGCACACAGAGTATCTTTCAGCATGATAAATAGTAGTCAGTAGGTATGAATCTCTAAGTTGGGCACTAATTTGACATCTCCATGTTGGGTTATAAAAGTATGGTCTTAAATAGTTGAGCCATACCATCAGGTTGCAGAGAACAACAAATTGCCTTAAAATGTGTGGGAGTGTCCATAAGATCCCTTTGTCAGACTCAACAAAATGTAACCTACTCCCATCACTAGAGGTTTACTTGGTGATGCAAGGTATGTCTAGTTGGGGCATTCTCTCTGCCATTATACGATGATATCATTTCAATTCCTTTCATGTAGGTACATATTTTAGGAAGCATAGACCTTTCTCTAAATTACACCCTCAATTCCAAAGAGAAAGAGAAATCCCCTCAAACACATTTCATCACATCATTTGTATTCAACACATCTACCAATCACTTTACAAAGCCAAAAACCTCATTGCCATGAAATCTATACTTCCCTTTATTCTTTGTCTGCTCTCTCACAGTCCTCTAACTTCTAGTCTTTCCCAGCCCTCTGGAATGACTGGTGCTTTGAGAATCAGGTTTCTTCTTCAAAGATCTGGAAAACATGACTTCCAGTTTTATTCATCCCCCTTTTCAAACATGAACATGACCAAATTTCTCTCTGATCATTCTTATGAAAAACAGAGGGAGCCAACATTCTTTATCTTTTTATCTAACTTTTGTTTTCTTCATCGTGCAAAGGTTAAGTCACTACCAATTAACAGTTTTATCTCACTAGAAAACAAAATTTGCCCAGAGCAAAACTTAATCCCTCCTCTTCCTCTTAGTACTCTTCTGTAGTCTAGAAGAGTGGGAGACATATAAAAAAGAACTCATTAAATATCTTAAATAATTGACAAAATAAGCACTATCAATCATGAGCAATTTAAAGTTAATTGCACTTTACTATGTCATTAAACATATTAAGAGCACAGAGAAGTGCTTAATATAGTAGCTTAAGTGCATACTTCAATCTACAAGTTTAAACACAGAATAACATGCTAATAATATCTCAGTGCATGGACAGAAAAATGGAAAAAAAATTCCTAAAATTCATATTAACATTTTCTCATAGTTTTAAGTTTACTGTTCTACCATTTACACTTTTGTTTATTTATAAATTTGCAGAGCATTTTCTTATGCTTGAAATGGTTTAAAATTTGACATTAATTGTCTGTATAAGATAATGAAGAGGCAATATAATTTTACAATTTTTATTGAGCTAACATATTATATAAATAAATATTACATGCTACATAAGTAATTGTTTCCATTGTTTTTTAACTATATAATATAGAAGGGGAATGACCATTTTATTAACAACATCAGGGAAGACACCATGAAATAGTGAGCATTGTACTCCCAGGAACATGGGTGAAAGTGTGACATGGTGACAAATAACTCTCCCAAACCTCCAGCTCAAGATAATGAAATGTTATTTCTTTTACATGTGGCCAGTGCAAGGCATTGGCTAGCTCTGGTCAATCCCTTAGGAATGAAAACTAGCGAGTACTTAATCTTGCCCTATACTTGGACTTAGCAGCAGCATGAACATCATGCTTTTATTTTTGGTTTCTTTTTTTTTCTTTTGCTTTTCGAGGCAGGGTTTCTCTGTATAGTAGAGCTAGAGTTTTCCTGCCTTGCCCATAGTCAGGACAAATCTCTGTCTACCACCAGTCCCACAGCCGCTCAGACCCAACCAACTAAACACAGAGACTTATATTGCTTACAAACTGTATGGCCATGGCAGGCTTCTTGCTAACTGTTCTTATAGCTTAAATTAATCCATTTCTATAAATCTATACCTTGCCACATGGCTCTTGGCTTACTGGCATCTTCATATGCTGCTTGTCCTGGCGGCGGCTGGCAGTGACTCCTTCCGCCTTCCTGTTCTTTCTTTTCTCCTCTTTGTTAGTCCCGCCTATACATCCTGCCAAGCCACTGGCCAATCAGTGTTTTATTCATTGACCAATCAGAGTAATTTGACATAAAGACCATCCCACAGCAGTGTAGCTTTGCACCTTTCCTGGAACTCACTCTGTAGCCTAGGCTGGCCTCGAACTCACAGAGATACACTGGCTCTGCCTTTAAAGGCGTACGCCACTGTTGGGCCCTGACTCCCATTCCTTGAGTAGCTGTTGCCTTGCTTGCTGACTTGGATCAGATGTCCTCCCTATGCTAATTCCATGGCAGTTTCCTTCCTCCTGAACAGCTTACTAGAGGTTCCTTGTTTGTGTATCCTGCATATTTGGTGTAAACAGCTAGGAAGCAAGAATGAAAAACATCTGTAGCAAAGTTCTGCCCTGTGGGGTTCTCCCATTGTGCTGTAAGCCTGTATTTAAAGCCACTTCCCTCCTTCAATAAATAGCATTTGGCATTCTACTGAGAGGAATGACCTGCTGTCTTGTCTCTGTTTTTAATCCTCAGCCCCTCGCTTGGACATGGTGAACAGGTGGTAGAGCAGGCACTACACATGCCACCACCACCCAGCCAAACAGCATATTCTTAATCTATTCTGGTTTTCTACTGTTTCTGAACAGAATCAACAGCATTTCCTTTTGACCCACTGCATAGCTAACTCTAGCATCAAATTGGTAGCAAACAATCCTAACCTGGTATGAAATTAAAGAGCTAGAAATATTTGGGAAGAGCACTAATGATCATCACACACAGGCAGACAAAAAGAGTGGGTGGACTTGTGTCATCATTAAGTTAATGGAGGCAATGAAAACAGTATCAGTCCCAAGATTTTCTAAATCCCTGAAGCCAATATGAGAGTGTATTATTTCCAGCAACACAGTAAAATAGCTATCAGGATCATCTCACTGCTAAAAAAAATGCTCAAAAATATTCAATATAATTTTAAGAGTTGAAAATTCATGTCTCAGCTGGCAATAAAGTAAGAGTAATCCTTGGAGATGAAAGGCAAATAGAAAGCATAAATCTACAGTAATGAGTGAAATGAAGTCCATGGCTTTCCTGGGAAAACTTGTAGATCTCTTAATATAGAGCTTTCATTTTAATAACACATGTGAGCCTGGTGCCCAAAGGCAGAGAAAGATCAGATCAGGGACCACAAATAAGGCTGAGCTATAAGGTAGCAATCTCAGCGAGAGAGTTCACCTGGAAAGACAAAACAGCAAAGAATCTTTTGTGAGTAGATAATGTGCTAAAGCTTGCAGTACATCTTGGCTTTGGGTTTCAGAATTATTAAGTGTAAGCTGGTATTTATGTTCCTATTGACTCAATTTCTTATGACACATGAGCTCTAAAAACTCCAAGAGGAAAATTCTGTGTAATGTTGTTTCATGTGCTTAAAGTACCTTCTCTGTGTTCTAGAACATTGGGGGGCAATATTTCCTAAAGGAACAAATCTTTAATCTTGCTCATTAATGTAATTTATTAAATACATAAATATATATTATGCATTATCTAGATATAGAAATATTTAGTAAATTTGTAGCAATAGTAGCTACAGAATGAGTAAAACAGCAAGATGATATAAATGATAGCTAAAATATACAAAGCAAAATAAAATAAAACTTTATTATTGGAATAATTAACAATAAAAATAATCTCATTAAGTAGCTTAAAGAATAAGATTCTAAATATGATCATATAGTATGGAATTGTTTATAGTTCATAGATTTCTCTATATAAAGTTTAGAATAATATGATCAGTTGAATTTTAATGATACAAAGCATCCTTATTTTAGTAAACTATGCCTATTATAAGTTTACAGTTTTAACCTATTGCATATGTGTACTTCAATGGCATTATTTACTTGTAAATTTAACTTCCAAATATTTTAGCCATTAGCACTAAGTGAAACTCTGTATTGCTAAGCAACGAGGTGTTCTATTCTCTAATTCTTTCAAACAAAAGAGTAAAGAAATAGCTTTAGAAATGGCTCAGCCATTAAGAACACTGGCTACTCTTTCACAGGACCTGTGCTTGATTCCCAGAATCTTCATGGCAATTCATAACTGTATATAAACCCAGTTCTAGAGGATCCAGTCTCTTCTTCCAGCTCAGAGGGAACCAGACTTGTGTGTGGTATATAACCATCCATACATGTAATAAAAAATCCATATAAATGAAAATATAAGAAATAAAAATAAAAATTGGATATTTAGAGAGTTGGTACTAATCCATCTTTAGTAGAAAACATTGATTTTTTTTTCCTTCACTACAAGATGTTAAATTACTGACTTGCTGTCTCCAAATATCATTACTGCTTTCAGATGTTTCAAATTTCCACCTTGAGACTGATATGCATGTATATTTCTAAAAATATGCAAATTTGAGATGACACAATCAAGTGCCCGAAATTGTTCATAGTATTTTTAATTCATTATACTTGGTAATATTCATATTTACATTAGTACTTATATTTCTAAGTACTAAATGATTCTAAGCACTAGTCTTTAGAGATCACGTTGTGTTTAAATTGATATAGATTTTTCAGTTTTAATATTTTTAAAGTATTACCTTTTCTAGCTTATTTTTTCTTTGCTGTTGTTTTCTATGCAATCTATACATTCAATACATTTTACTAAACTTCATACTTCTTTCTGCTACTTGTGCATTTAGTTTGTTTATCCAATTTGTTTTCCTCAAGCTATTCCCTTATACACATATGAAAAAAATCTTATGTTCTGATATATGTTTCTCTATTGATAAGTATTGTTGAGTAGCTATTTGTATGTTTGTTTCTTGTTACTATTAAATTGTATAATTTAGATGTTTATATCTTTAAAGAGACAATGCATTTATCGTTTATTTGATTATGTCTAGTGGAGGAAAGGATAATGAGAATTTTGATATATATCCAGGTCTGGAGGCTGGCCACCTTGAAGTCATGATGCTGCACATTAGGTTGTTATTAAGAACCATGAGGATGGTTGCACTTATCTCTTCCAGATTTTGCTATTCTGGTGACAGTCATCAATGTCCCTTGGTTTCTCCTATATTTCCTCCATTGCTTGCCTTCATTCTCCCATGAAACTACAAGAGTGGCTACAAACATTATGTTTGTCTAAGAGGGTATGCCCCAATTCCTGCTCCATGTTGGGCTGTTTTTCTCAAAATCTGAATGCAAAGATATATGTATGTTTGCAATATTTCTTTTATGAACTATTGAAAATGAATAGTGTGTGCTCTTTTAGAAGTGAGGGATATTATGCCGTATTTCCAAGAGAGCATGGATGTATACATCAGTCCTGTAACAGCAACACAATGGGAAGATGAAATATAAAGTCCAACCACATCAAGGCACCCACTTGGGATCACTGGCTGCAAGTGGAATGATGAGAAATCAGCTAAAACTGTTTCAACTATGCCAATTTTTCTTCATTTGTTCAACTGGGCTTCATGAGAGGTGGGATGGGGAGAGTAAGAGGCTACTCTGGTCAGTGGTGCCTGGTAGTGACTGTGGTAAGGTGTGAGCAGCCGGGAGTAAACCTAGATTATGCTTCAGAACCCTCTGATTTACCAACAGTCATGCTAGTAGAATTGCTTAATAAGTGTCTTCCTAGAAAGAATGCTAAATAAATCCTGTTCATCTTAGTTTTAATTAAGGCAGATTTATAGTGAAGAAATCACTACATAATAAGGAACATCTGTTTAAATAATGATTAAAATGTTAAGAAGATATTATAAATCCACATTATAGTAGTCACATAAACAGCAACTAGAAATTGCTATACAAATTACCATCAACAGTTTGATTTGCCACATATGTATTCCCATTTATTTCTTCATTTTTTTTCTTGTTTTTTTCCTTCTAATTTTAATAATATATTTATTTTTATTATGTTCAACTGTATGTACACATGTATGTATGCTCTCTCTCTCTCTCTCTCTCTCTTTCTGCGCCTCCCCTCCTGTGTGTGTGTGTGTGTGTGTGTGTGTGTGTGTGTTCATGTGAGTCCAGGTGCCACTTGAAGCCAGAGTCATCAGATCCTTTGGAGCTGAAGATGCAGGCAATTATGAGTCATTGCTGCTGAGTGACAGAAGCTGAACTGAGATGCCTCTGAAAGAGGACTGCATGCCCCTAACAGATCAACTGCTTCCAGATCCTTCCTTTTTAAAACTAGTGTATGAGGTATTAGAAAACATTAAAATATTTCCAAACAAATCACTCCCGGGTGGACTTGCATTCCCAGTCCATCTTACAACCTCCTGTCTAGTCTCCTTTTCTGCTTTATGTCACCAGGAACCCTTTCCCCTCTTCCCATCCCTAGGAATGTCCTTTACCATGTATTAGTCTACATGTTTTTTAAAAGCTTTATCCACACTTACAACTTTTTATACACATGCGTGGTCATACTAGGATACACATATGGGAGAGAACATGCTGTTTGTTGTTTTGAGATGGATGGCCTCATTTAATATAGTACTTTCCAAATGATTCAATTCCTTGCCAGTTTCATAGTTCCATTTTTCTTTATAAGTAATTAAATTATATACATGAAATACAGACACATACATATTTATATACATAATAATATTTTCACATTTTTCTTACCCATTCAACTGTTGGTGGATATATGAACTGGTTTCAGTTCTTTGTTATTATGAAGAAGCTAACAATCAGATGCATGTGTAAATACATCTGTGGTGGAATATAAAGCCATTGGCACATATGCTCAGGAGTGACATGAAGAAACATCAGTAAGTACTTCCATAATGCCTATACTAATCTATAGCCCCTTACAGGGAAAAAAAGTTCTTCTTTCTTTGTCTGGGTTTGTTGTCAATCTTCTGTGATGTGTTTTCATGTGGAAACTGAGTTTCAGGAAGTCTATGCTGAGTGGTTTGTGACAGTCATTGTACATCCCTCAGATGCAGCCTGAAAACTTCACAGATTGAACATCAATTGTGCAAAACATTTCACCTTTGTAGCATTTCAATTAACTTCAGGACAACTGCAGAGTTACTGTTTAGGTTTTAGTTATATATATATATGAATTTGTGTATATGGTAAACATTTATGTGGGGCATGTTCCATGAGAGAATTATTATATTATCCAAAGCTGAATTAGATGCCCTTAAGCTGTTTTTTTTTTTTTTTTTTTTTTTTTTTTTTTCATTTAATGGGCACATTGTTGTTACTGCAGAAGAGCTGGTAAAAAGAAACACATAGCAGAGCTCAAACCCACGGCTTCATTCTAGGTATGTTTCATTTGTTATATTTGCTGGATCAGAGTTCTTTGAGAATTTTGTTACTTAGTGAGATTTAACATAACATGGACCTAGGGAGACTAGCTCCCACAATCAGCTCAGGTAATAAATGGAATGCCTCAGAGTAGCATGGGATAGGAAACTTTTTTATCTGAGGGTATTTAGTAAGAAGTTTTAATCTATCTATGACTGGTAAAATAAGGAAACACAGACACTTATTGATGGTAACTTTCTCTTTTACTTCTTAAAAAATGGTCTCTCTCTGCCAGGTGGTGGTGGAGCACGCCTTTAATTCCAGTACTCAGGAAGCAGACCCTGGCAGGTATCTCTGAGTTTGAGGCCAGCCTGGTCTACAGAGCAAGATCCAGGATATGCACCAAAACTACACAGAGAAACCCTGTCTCGAAAAACAAAACAAAATGATCTCTGACTTTTTCTGTCTCCATGCGGATACATTCCACATTTTACATTCTCCATACAGACAAGTTACATTTCACATTGTTATATCCCTCACTCAGCGTGCGCGCGCACTCGCGCGCGCGCGCGCACACACACACACACACACACACACACACACACACACACACACACACACTTATCAATTCATTAACAACTTGTTAGTATTTAAAAAAACACCACAAAGTAAACTCTCAGGGACAAGTATTCTGATAAGTGTCACACTTGGCAATGACTTGGTCAGCTTAATGGGTGACTGACAACAGCTGTAGGTTGTAAAAAGTTCTGGCTCCTCCCTTAAAGGTATAGCAACAAGGGTACAAAGGAAGAAACTCAACCAATGAGAGATTTAAGGAAAAGACAAAGAATACATGTACTATTTTATGTGATTAATAATATCCGGACATGGTTAATCAGTTAACAGCCCTTTTCTGTTAATCATCTGAATCTCAGGACCTAAACATAGTTATTCTACTGAGTCTAAAATCTTGCGTTAAAAACTGATGTAGAAATAAATACACAGTGTTAATTGTTATTTGAATCAGAGTAGGGAGGTGCCAGTGGAGGAAGCTTAGGGCAACATAGGTGCTATTGATCTCTTGAAGGACTGAGCTATACCAAGGCCAGACACTTGCACTATCACCTCTAGTTGGCTGTAATTCTTCTGCAGGGTTTTCATCCAATAAGGCCAGGCACCTGCAATTCTGCTCTGTGAAAGTTCCATGAGGACACTCGTTTGGCCAATCTGCCTTGTCAGTGGCTAAGGATGGAGAACAAGACCTCTAAGTGTCTACAGTCCACATGGAACAATAGACCTAGTTATGAAGCATATTATAGTAGGTTTCTATTCTTAAAAATTATACAGTTAAATTAAGAAACCATCTCTTGACTATCCACAATTATATTATATGTGCCTATATGACTGAGATGTAATCATGAGATTACATGTACACATTACATGGAAATGCATGGTAAATGGGGAGATATCATAGCTGTTCTTAAGGAAGGAATGCAGTTCCTAGGGAAGAAATGAAGTGGCACATGAGAGAAATACAGACAAGGAACAACTGGTCATTTATATTCAGTAACCTCATGGCCTTGCTAGGTGGAGCTTCCCATCAAAGAGTCATTCATTTCATAGGTTGACATATGAACACCAGTTATCACCTGCTGTATACTCTCATGGCCCTCAATATCAACACATTGACCTGGATTCTTACCAAGCCAGTGGAAGGTCTGGGAGAGTAAAGGTCAGAGAACCATTGCTTGTCCAGGGTAAATAGATGGATCAAACTGACCGAATTCATGTCTGCTGACTGAAGCTGATACAAAATAGTTTCGGGGTATTTTTGGAAGAGACATTTACAGCTGGTTATCTATGTATCAACTATTCCTGGGGTGGGGGGGATGAATTCTGCTTTTGGTTTATGTAGCTTTGTACAAATTGCTATTGTTATCAAATTCTGTGCTGGAATTCTCACAAGAACCTTGAACTTAACCATTTTTAAGGTTGATAATACTTTTGGTAGAAGGTGAGTTTAGAATAATGATAAATCTGTTTTAAAAAGCAACAAACTGTATATGATTCAGCCCTCCATTTTCCAAGCTGAATTCTAGACATCTGAAAGAAATTTCTATTTGCATATAGAAGCCCATGCTTTTCAACTTAATACTCAAGCAATGTTCTCTGGATGAAGTTCTTGTGCGATGATGAGGATATGATGGTAGAATGCTGATGAATAGAAATAGTCCCCTTTTAAAGAGGCCCAGAAAGGATTCTGGAATTCTTGAAACATTTGATGATACAGAAAGAAGGTATTATGAATCATGAATTAGGCCCCCATCAGACCCTGCCTGCTTCTGCCTTCTCTTTTGGCTTTGTTACCTCCAGACCTATGAGGAATGCAATTTTATTGTTGATAATTTCTCAGAAAAGGAGAAACTGATCCACCTGGCAGAGACTGTGGAACTTAGAGGTCCATGGTGACCGGATTGGCTTAAAGATGCAACATAATTCTAAGTTTCTCTATCACATTTTTGGCCTTACTCAATGTTCTGTATATAACACATCAACTACTTATATTTTTGAGATTTAGCCTGAGGTTACAGAAAAAATAAAGATTCATTGAAAGCAGCTTTTTACTAAAAGTTACTTTGCCCCCAAATCCTGACTTTAAGTGTTTTTTTGAACTAACTGTTCAGTAGTAAGTTTTCCATAGTGCTTAGTGCTCTTATTTTTACAAAGTTCTGCTTCTTAACCATCAGGGGCTCCTGATGGTATGGCTTCAGGAAACTTCTTTGCAGCAACCATAGGCAAGCCCCTGTCTACTAGTATTCTATTTAGCATAGCAATGGTGTTATCACTGTTTCCAAGTAAAACTAGGTCACACAACCAATTCCATTTCCCACCTCTGACCCATTAATGTTATAGGATTTTTCTATCTGTAAAGGATTTGGCTAGAAAAAACATCCAGAAATATTTCTAGGCATCTCATCACAAAAAATTTTAATACAGCCACTGAGGTGCTGAGCAAGTGAGGACTTGCAGGACACTGGCTAGGGAGAGGCCCTGCTGGAATCTATGCAACTAGGAGGCACAGTGCTGTGACAAATTGCCAAAGGTGTACCAAAATGGGAAGCTACGACATTACCAAGATGTCTAATGAAAGCTTCTTACACACAGTCACCCTTTTTTGTTGTTGTTTTGTTTTTTGGACCCTCTCAAAAGAAGGAAAACATTTTGTTCTCCTTTCCTGGCCCTTGAGTCTCAATGCATTACTTTCACTTTGAAATTTAAGCTAGAGCCAGGTGCAAAAAGAATTCTGGGAAATGCTATTTTCAGGTTTCTAGATTCTGTAACAGGTTGGGAAGTTTAAGTGACCAAGAGCAATAAGGGTTAGGTCAAACTTACATAACAATCAGTGAACAAACAGCAATGTTGTCATAATCTTTGAGCCTTTCCATGTATCAAATTTTCAAACAATGACCCAGCCACTTCAACATGACTCTCTGTCAAGCCACCATTATGCACCGTTTCTATTGACCCACTTTTCTCCATCCCACTCAGTGATATACATCTCTTTACTGTCCTTTTCCCTTTTGTTTGCTAAAGTAATGTCTGTATCTGTCTCCGTGCCTCAAGCATCACTTAACCGTCCCCATCTATTTCAATGAAGGCAGACTTTGTGAATGTATGGCTACGATGTAAGTTTTTTCTTATTCCACTAATAGCTGAAGTCAGCTTGGAAGTTATGTCACTTAATTTTTAAAACTTTTTATTTGGGAATTGTTATTAGTTTAAAAAAAATTTGAAAGGCTTTACAAGGAGTCCTTTAGATCTTCTACCTACATTTACCAATGCTCCTTCATTTTTTAATTCTTATCAGAATTAACAGACAGAGCTCTCCATGCTTCACAAACTGCCACTTGAAGTGATTTGCCCATTTCTGGTTTATTAATCAACTGTTATTGTTCTGGGAATGTTCTATATTTCTTATTTTTTGATAACTTTTAATTTGAATATTATTTTTCATACAATATATATGACCATATTTTCCCTCCTTTCTCTCCCCAAAATAAAACACACACACAGAGAAAACAATAGTACAAAAATACCCAAAAAAAAAATACACACACACACACACACACACACAAACAACGTGAAATCCATTTTGTGTTGGCCAACTACTAGGGGGCATGGGACTTGTCACAGAGAGTGATTGATACACCTTGTGACATTCTACTACAAGAAATGAATTTTCCTCTTTCCAACAGATATCAATTGCAAAAACGTCTTGATTACTAATGGCACCCTGAGTCTATTTTGTCCTCTCAGTGCTAGGATCCCAGCTGGCTTGAAGCTGTTCTGTTCTTATATAGGCTGCCACAGTCTCTGTGAGTCATAAGTGCATTAGCCCTGTTGTGTGTGGAGAACAGTTTCTCTGCAGTCATCTCCTATCTCTGCCTCTTACAATCCTTCTGCCTCCATTTCTATATAGACCACTAAGCCTCAAGGGAAGGGCTTTGCTGAAGAAACTCCACTAATGACTAAATGCTCTAAGAACCTCCATCCTATGAGCATTGTCCAGTTGTGAGACTCTGTCTTAATTCACATATACTACAAGAAGTTTCTCTCATGAGGGCTAAGTGATGAACTGATTTACAGATATAACAATATGCCATTAGGAATCACTTTAATGCTATATTCCACTAAAGGACTAATATTACCCCTAGGCCCATGACCTATCTAGTCTCAAGGTTTTGTCTACTTTATCAGTATCAGGAATGGTTCCAACTCATGGAGTGGGCCTAAAACACAATCAAAAATTGTTTGTTTACTCCTGTGACCTAACTTTCTAAAAGATGTATTTTATTTTAATTAAAATTTAATTACATACTTTCCTCTCCTTTCTCTAATTTCTTTTATACCTCCGCAACTCCCTCTCAAATTCATGTTTTTTCATGAATTATCATTATTATACATGTGTGTATGTGTGTGTGTGTGTGTGTGTGTGTGTGTGTGTGTGTAAGTACGTGTACATGTGTGTGTAGGCATATGTTCACATGTATATGGACAACCTGCTTAGATGCTTAGTATGACTTGTACATTTTAGGGTCAACTACTTGGATAACCAATTTTGGGACTCATTCCTGGGAAAGATGTATTCTTCCTCTTTCGGTAGATCTTAATTGCCAGTAGCTCTTCATCTAGGGGTAAGGACTCATGAGAGTTCTCTCATCCACCTTGGTATGTCACTAGAATTGTCACAGTGAAATTCTCATCCACATATAATTTAATTATTAAGGTGGTACCCATCAGGATCAAGGTGTAAAGGATAACTTTTATTGATTCTTTTTCCATTTTCCATTCCATCTGTTTGCATGAGTCAGATCTGATCCAAGCTTTCCCTGAAGTTAATATTCCTAAATTCTGATGTGTTCTATGGCTCTTCCACATACACTACACAATCTTTGTATGCATTCCAAATCCTGCATCCTCCACAATGTCTTCAAACCTTGACTTTAAACATATGTGTGTAACTCACGCATTGGATGTCATACTCTCATTGAGACTGGAATTTCTGGGTATTGTTTTATTTTTATCTTGTCTTTGGATATTTAAATCTTCTCATATTTCCTCCATTTAATTTAACCTATTTATACAAATACCACAATTTTTTAAACTGTGGTTCCTTTTTAAAAATTTTAGTACTTGATTACTATTCTACCTTGTTAATTCATGTGATTTTGAAGCACTACATCAAAACAATCCTTGTGGTTTGTGCCATCCAACAATCATCCCCATCTCATTGTACTAATGGTTGCTGGAAGAATTGGACATTTTTAAAGACTAGTGCTTTTTGAAATTGTTACTAATCTCTGTATATTCACTTCTCTTAATAATCACTTTAATTGTTCTGTTCATTTTCTTTTCATCTGCCATGACACCTATGAGCATTTTTTACACTTTGCAAAGTATTAGAATTCCACAATAGCTCACTATTCATCTGCTTCTTTCCCTTACACTACACACTCTTTCACAATGGCCTTGTTTTCCTGTGGCATAAGACAGGAGATATGTGCTGATAAATTTCAAATGTATATTTTCAGAAAAGAACTTATTGCTAAGTTGTAGGTTCATATTTTCAACAATGTGCTCAATATTTACATATGATATGTCATATCAATATACCCTCAGGTGGAATTTAGTATTTTATATTTCCAGAGTTATAAAATGCTCTAGTGTGTCTATTTTTTCAAATAATGTAACTATGCTCCTTTCTTAGTTAGGGTTTTTATTGCTGCGAAGAGACACCATGACCATGGCAACTCTTATAAGGAAAACATTTAATTGGGATGTCTTGCTTGCAGTTTCAGAAATTTATCCCATTATCTTTGTGGCAGGAATCATGGTGGCATGCAGGCATATGTGGTACTGGAAGAATAGCTGAGCATCCTACATCTCGCAGGCATCAGGAAGTCAACTGAATGTCACACCAAGAGAAGCTTGAGCAAAAGAGTCCTCACAGCCCACTCCACAGTGACACGCTTCCTCCAACAAGACCACACCTCCCAACAGTGCCGTTCCCTTTGGAGGCCATTTTTTTTCAAACCACCACATTCTACTCCCTGGCCCCCCAGAGGCTCACAGACATATCATAATGTAAAGAAAGAAAAAAGAAAAAAGAAAAAAAAATGCATTCATTCCAACTTCAAAGGTCCCCATAGTCTATACCAGTCTCAATTTATTTACAAGTCTAAAGTCCAAGTCTGAAATTCTGAGACACATAAGGAGTCTCTGAACTCTAATCCCCCTATAAAAATCAAAATAAAAAACAGATCACAAACTTCCAACATATCATGGCACAATATATATAATACCGTTCCAAAAGGGAGGAAAGGGAACATAGTAAGGAAATATTGAACCAAAGAAAAACCAAATACCAGCTGGGCAAACTCCAAACTCTACATGTCCAGGTATGATGTCAAAACACTCTTCAGATCTTGAATTCTGTTCAGCTTTGTTGACTAGAACACACTTCTTTCTCTTAGGGTGGTTCCACTTCTTGTTAACAGTTCTTCTCAGCAGGAACCTACAACTCTGGAATCTCCCAGGAAATGCAGGCTTCAACTTCACAGCTTCATACACAGCTTCTCTACTAGGCCTCCATTCAGGGACATCCCTGACACATGCTTGCCTCAGCAGCTTTCTCTAGGCACAGAGGCAAATTCCATAACCCGGTTCTTTTATCTTTATCTCTAAAGCTAGAATCACGTGGCCGAAGCTGCCAAGTTTTGCAGCTACTGGGCCTGGAGCATAGCCCCCTCATTCAATTACATCTTCACCAGCTTAATCTCTTTCACTGCCTAAGATTGGCTGTCCTGAAACTTGATCTGTAGACTAGGCTTGCCTCAAACTCAGCCTCTGCCTTTCCAGTGCAGGGATTAAAGGTGTGGGTCACCACACCCAGCTCTAAACTTTTCCTTAGTTTCTTTCCACAAATTGAAAACTTATCTGGGTGGGATCTTGCCCTGAGGTCACCACTCCCTGTATTTCCACTTCTTATTCTGTTTATCTCCTTAAACATAGGATTTAGCTCCATTCCACTTCCTGGTTCTCTTTTTTCTCATCAAAATTTACATTTTGTAATTTATCTTGCTCAACTTATTCCTTTTCATTATATATTTTCATTAGAGTTACCACTAATAAGCACACAGACAGAGTCTATACTAGGCTATTTTGAATTCCTTCTGCCAACAGAACTAAACTAAAACTCTTCACTTTAGCCTCATACAGACTCTTTGGACAAGGGCAAAAGGAAGTCACTTTCTTCACCAAACTATTACAAGAATGATCTCTAGGTAATATGCTAAAATTCTTCTCCTCTGAAACCTCTTAAATGAGCCTCCCCAACCATAGTTCTAGTAAGTCTTAGCACCACTGTCTTCTATGTTCCTTCTAGGATGGCTCATTAAGCAGTGCTTAAAGCATTCCACTGCTTTCCAAGCACAAAGTACTAAAGTCCAAATTCCTCCAAACACATGGTCAGGCCTATCACAACAATAACCCACTCCTGGTACCAACTTCTGTCTTAGTTAAGGTTTTCATTGTTTTGAAGAGACACTATGATCACAGCAACTCTTTTTTAATTTTTTTATTTTTTTCATTTTTCTTTATTAAGAAATTTTCTACTCACTCCACATACCACCCACAGATCCCACCTCCTCCCTTCTCCCACCCCCAGCCCTCTCTCCCAAGCCACCCCACATCCCCACATCCCTCAAATCAAGGTATTCCCATGGAGAGTTCACAGAGCCCAGCACACTGAGCCTAAGTAGGTCCAAGCCCCTTCCCACTGCACCAAGGCTGTGCAGGGCATCACACCACAGGCACCAGATTCCTAAAAGCCTGCCCATGCACCAAGGATGGATTCCGATCCCTCTGCTTGGGTGCCCCCCAAACAGCTTGAGCCAAACAACTGTCTTCTGTATCCAGAGGGCCTAGTCCAGTCCCATGGGGGCTCCACAGCCATCAGTCCACAGTTCATGGGCTTCTACTAGTGTGGCCGGTCATTTCTGCACGTCCTCCCATCACAATCTCAATGTCCCCACCTGCAGAATCCCTCCTCTCTCTCATCAATTGGATTCCCAGAGCTCAGCCTGGTGCCTGCCGGGACCATAGCAACTCTTATAATGAAAACATTTAATTGCGGTGGCTCCATTACACTTTCAGAGGTTCACTCCATTATCATGGCAGGAAGCATGGAGACAAGCAGGCAGATATGGTGTTGGAGGAATAGCTGAGAGTCCTACGTCTTGCAGGCAACAGGAAGTCAACTGTCACATTGAGGGAAGCTTGAGCAAAAGAGATCTCAATGCAGTCCCCCTCAGTGATACACTTCCTCCAACAAGGCCACAGCTCTTAATAGAACCATTCCCTTTGGGAATCATTTTCTTTCAAATCACCACAACACTCAACAGTCAAGCTCAGAATCATGACCATAATTCGTCATCCTTTACTTACCTTTCTGGCTGATGATATTCTCATATGCCTTTTGGTTCCTTCTCATTCTCCTGTATTAGTAATACCCCCATATTCAGTCTTATCATTTTCTGTGAACTTCTAATACAAATTTCTTCCTGACACTTCCTCATCTATGGCCATTTAACATCTTCTTTGTACATTACCAGAATGTATTTTTTCATATATCAATCTTATGATGAAATTGGCTCTCAACCTTTATAGGAAAAACCTATGTATTTTGACATTAAAAAAAAAAAAAATGTGTCCATTGACATTTTCCCCCTCTGGATCCTTAATCTTTTCTCTTATAAACATCTACTACCTCTTTTCAGAAGAGCTTTGTTTGAACTTTTGTGATTGAATGACTATAAATAGACATTCCATAGTTGAGATACTTTAACTGTCCAACGATACATTTTATTTTTACATCAAACAGCACATGTGTTATCATTATCTATTTTCATAGGTCCCTATTCTATTGGATTCTTTTTGTTTGTTTGCAATATGGTAAATTGATCCTAGGTTCATGTGCCTTTTAGACCAGAATTCTACTCCTGAACTAATGTTCCATCCCTTATTTTACCTTTTATATTGAGGCAAGGACTCACTAAGCTTGCCAGGCAGAATTTGGACTTGAAAACCACTGCCTCAGATTACCAAGTAAAATAGATTACAGGCCAGCTCTATTATGTCCAGGTTTTCTACTACATTACAAGGTCTTGAAGATAATTAGTGTTTTCCAAACACATTTTAAAATTTTAAAATATATTTTCATCTTCTGTGATTATAATATAATTGCTTTATTTCCCTATTCCCTTTCTTACCTCTAAACCTTTCCATATTCTTGCCTCTGGGTTTAGTATTGAGTAGAATTCCAATAGATTTAAGCTAATAATCATATTTCATAAAACATAAATGAATAAACCCCAAATATAAGGCATTTCTTATGTCTTCCTTTCTTATAAATTATTATCCACTCCAGTATTTGTTTTTCATGACATGTTGACACCTCTATTATAATATATTTTTGTACCACTAACTGGTAAGGGATTGCATTTTGTTTTATTTTCAGCAATTTAAAATTTTCTTTAATTTTGATTTCATGCATGTATACAATCAATCATGATCATATATATCCTTTGTTCCTTCTTGCAACTCTTCCCAAGTTTCATATAAGATACCTACTCTAAAATTCATGCCTTTTTTTTTTTGAAAGTTCACTAAATCCAGTTAGTGCTACCCATATGTCTATGAGTAGTGGGTCTTTCTGATGGAACATGGGAAACCCACCAGAGGTTATACCCTTGAAATAAGAGTGATTTTTTTCCTTCCCTAGCTATTATTCATTAGCACTAGCTACCAAATAAGTGATAGGTCTTGGAAATCATCTGCTCCACCTACAGCAGAATTTCGACAGGCTTGATACTGCATAGCTCTTGTCCTGCTAACCACAGCTGTTTGATTTCATGGCTGTAATAGCTGTGTCATGCCAAGAACACAGCATTTCATAGCACTTCATTCTATTCTCAGCTTGTATATTCTTTCCACTCCTTTTCTACAGGAAGCCTTGATGTTGAGAATAATTTAGATGTCCCATTTAGGTCAGAGGACTCAGTTTCTAATGTTCAACACTGTGACCAGTTAGCATCTCTCCACTGAGTGCTGTCCACTGAGAAAAGAAGATTCTCTGACCAAGATTGAGAGCTTCCCAGAGTATGATGGACACTATGATCATTTTGAAAAAACAAACAAACAAAACAACAACAATAGCAAGTTCTAGGGTCTATGGTTGACCTAGACATGGGCTTTGACAATGAAAAAGCAACAGGCAAAAAATGGTTTTTGTGGAGCAGGCCAATCAGGAAACAGATAGGTCCCCCCAACAAATGCATCACTGTTGTACCAGTAGGCTCATCTTGCTTTGCAATCCAGTTCTGCAGCACTCAAGGTCCAGTGTTTAGTAATATCATTGATTTTTTTTTTTATCCCCAGCAGCCTACTAAAACCCTGCCAGCAATATGGAAACTAGTATCAGGGAGGAAGTTCCCAGGAAATCTGCGACTGATTTTTCTATGTCCTACAGGAAAAGTACACAGTATTTGTAGCAATAGAGTCTTACTATGTGGTTATGGTAGATGGCTAAGATCAGTAGCCTGTATTCTGTTGGAAACCCCTAGGGCCTCACTGAACTAAGTCATAGGGATTTATTCCATGACTTTTACTATGACTTTCATATAATAATCTATGATTTCTGGGAGCAATATTGTCCATGCAAGCAAGGATATTTTTGGACAGTTTTATGTTCTTTTAAACTAGTTTGATAACTAATGGGTCTCATTATGGCTTTTTCCTACATTCTTATTTTTGTTAACCCAAACACCACCCATGCCCCTCGGCCAACCATAGCTCTTACTACTCCTTAATCTTTAACTCTGAGTATTCCAACTCTTTTTAATGTCCATGTATTACATTATGTTTCCATCTGTTTAACTTTTATTTTTAAGTTGAGTTGTGATAGAGTATACTTCCATATGACTTTATATATCTCTTTTCTTTGTAGTATCTCTTCCCTTCACATCCCATTTTCCTCGTATTCCCATGCCCATGCCTAGTAAAGCCTTTCTAACCCAAGTAATTCATCTATTCCTCTTGTTTGACCTGCACTCTACTATCACCCCTCAATTATGTGGTTCTCAAACCTATTTCTGGAAAAATAAGCAGTGGTGTAACTCAAGCCTAGGAACACAAATGCCACCTGTGGATCTCATATGTGGGTCCTAGCTTCTAATCTTTTGCTTTGTGTGTTCAACTTGAAGCACAAGTTTGTTTTGTTGCCATATACCTTGTTACACAAAAATGTAGAGCGAATGTTTAATAGCACAGATGAATTCCATGTATTAACTTCTACACATGCCTGATTCACCTTCTTTGATCATGATGAATTAGTAAGATTGAATTATTCAGTGAATTCTAAGTGATTCTGTGTTCGACTTACACTATTTAATTAGATGGTACTGAACTGTTTGGATGGTACAGGAATTTACCAGTTGCATAATATTGTCTCTTTCAAGTAAAATAAAAGGTGAATATGTATAAAAATCTATTTGAACTTTCTGTTTTTTAATGTGAAAAATGTATTCATGGTACAAATGTAAAGCATTTTCTGTGCTCTACCATCCTCCTTTTTTTTTTCCTGGTGATTTATAGGTGACCAAGTATCATGATATATTTCCTGGCAATGACTTGGGACTGTATTATAGAGGATTTATTATTGCTTAAAATGCTGATTGCTCAGCATTTCTACTCCACCGTAGCATCCAATTAATTATACTGATTTAGTTTGTGTTACTTGTTTGAGAACATAGCCCCTTGACCCTGTCACATAATAAATATTATGTACCCACCTGAATTGGCTGTGATGCTTCCCAAGATTAATGTCCATGAACTATTCTCAGTTATGACAATGCTTAGTCAAATGCTCCTGACTATTTGTATAAAGATTTCATCTTTGACTATACTTTATTAAGTATTTAAGAAGAAAAAAATCCTAATAAGTAAAGGAAACCTTAAGAACACTGAAAAACCATAACTGTTCTATTTTCCCAGGAATTTCAGTTGAGTTTAATCTTGGAAACTGAATTAACTCACTCAGAGTATGCCATTTGTCACGTCGAAAACAAAGTTCCAGCCTTCCACTTTAAGCTATTCCCATTTTAATGACATGAAGAAGAGTTGTTTTCTCTCATAGTCCACACATCAGATTTGTTATTGATTTTCTTTTGCTGATCCTGCAGGCACTGTTTCCACTCTGTGTACTCCTTTGTTCCTCCAAGCTTCTCCAAGCCTCACTGGGGAGACCAGTAGCACAGTGACTGGATCACACTTTTCATTGTTTTCTCTTTTGACTCCTAAGATACCTTCCACTTTGCAAATCTCCCAGCTGCTCTTATTAATTCAAGCAACTAAAGCACATTTGCTGTGCTGTTCACACCTATGATTCAAATCACATTTCCAATGGTCCTGCTTATGCAGTTAATTTACACTGTTTCCATTGTAAGTTTTCATTTCAATATATTCATTAGTTCCCATTTTGCTTGCTCTTTGTTTGGATTAAATATTCAAGGAAGTGTTTCATCACATTTGGACTCAAGAGATATGACATCCATAAGGGATCTTTGTACAACAACTTGATCATGGCTTGTTTAATTTGTGATTAATCAACTGTTAATCATCCAGAAAACTCATGTAAAATTGCTGCAACTTGCCATATTTAGACAACTGTACTATCAGCTTTTTTTTTATATACAATCATTTGAATGTTCTACATCTAATGGATGCTGGGAATTGTGCAGTTCCTAAAGTCTACAATAGTGCTGGTGGATTGTCATCACTATGGTTGTATTTATGTCAAAGTTTGTGTAACTCTGATCATTGCTATCTTATATCTATGAGGCAAGAAAGAATGCAGGTATTTATCATGAACTGTAGACAACCAACAGGAGAGAGGGTAAGGGGGACAAACAGACAGACAGACAGACAGACAAAGAAAGAGAGAGAACAGGATTGAAAACCTGGAACATGGCTTGGGGTGGTAACAACTACACAATAGAAATAGGAAGGTGGGGATCTATAGCCACACACTTTGAAATAAATACATAATAGGTGAAAAAGGCAACATACAGTGAAGAGAATATTTATTGAATTTTCTTTTGAAAGTTAGAGTTCTTAGTCTGAATGATCTAAAAAGTGTTGAAACAGTCCTATTTACTCCTAGTATGACTATTACAAATTCTCATCGTACTGAACAGAAACTATGAACATTGATTGTGAAAAGAAATACAATTCTTACCCCAGTCTCTATCTTCTTGTCCTTAACTGCTGTTTCTAAACCTAAAATATCTCTGTTGTGTAGGGTAACAAGGATGTGTTCAGAGTGACCTGAATATCATATGGGACGCGTCTATTCTCTTTATGTTATTACACACACCTGCTACAACTAGTGCGAAAATTGGTAAGAAATAATGACTACCCAACGTGCTTTCAAAACCTCCAGCTGTGCTCCTTGGAGAGAGGTCACTCCAGGTCTAGGTTGAGTATGTTTTGTCGGAAAGACAGTGTAGACAAATGATGAACGTATTGTCACCTTTAATAGCTTTTAGTGTCACATAGCTATCCAGACATACGCTTTAAAGTGATCCTCTGCTCCCTGGTATTTTGGTTCTTGTCAATCACTCTTTTTTATTTTATGGGTTTTCTCTGTCCAAGAGGGAATGTCACATGCATTATGCCCATTAAATATCATTGCTAGCAAGTTTTAGGTAAAAATAATTTTGTTCTTCAGTCCAGAAAGTAGAAGCACAGTGAATACATTTTCTGAAAATTTCTCCTCATTTTTTCAGAGTTATGTTTCCTACTTTATTCAGAATAGCTATTTATTTCTAACAATTATATATATATAAATATATATATATATTATATATATATATATGGACAACAATTCTTTATACAAATTTAATCGAAGCTTGAAAAACAACAAGTTTGTAACATCGTCTCTCCCCGTATTTATACAGAAAATAAAATAATTGTTTGTTGGGTGCTGTTCACATACTGAGTGTTTGGGATACCATCATTCTGCTGACTTATTGGAACATCATTTCTGGTTAGAGAGATATATTAATCATATTCACACATGTGAATGTATGAAAATATCTGTAAGAAATACACATACTATGTACACTAGTCTTCTAATCAATGTAAAATAGATCAATTTTATTCTGAGGGTGCATTACTGTCCCCATGGGGGAATGAAACTGAATTTGTTGATTTCAGTTTCATGAAGTATAGTCCCCCCAATTCTATCACACTGGATACAAAATGAAGAAGACCTTTCAACATGGGAATAAGAAGGCTTTCTCAAAGATTATTTCTTGCAGGTAATAAAGGGAATCATAGTGAGTGTAGGATCTCTAATTTGAGATACAGATAAACATTTATCCCTGAAAATTAAAAGATACAATTGTGGCCAGGCAGCGGTGAGGCATGCCTTTAATCCCAGCACTTGGGAGGAGCCAGGAGGTAGTATATGCTTGTGGATATTTTGAATTGTCATCTATCACTGGTAATGGCTACCCTGGGAGGACATGAGATTATATGTCAGGGCCGGCACATATGGATTCAATGTCTGTGTCTGCATAAGCTGGATTTGCACCAGATCCAGCCAGCCAAAATACCAGTTTGCATAGGGTAGAGGCTTGTGAAGTCCCAACCACAGAAGAGCAGTTAGCAGTTGTCGGCAGCTAGAGGAGTGAGGATGAGTTTCCCTTAGCAGTGTGGCCTCTGGTAAGTTACGCATGTTCAAGAACACAGTCCTACAGAGAGAATCAGCACCAAGTGAACTAAAAAAGAAGACATGAAGTTGGAAGGAAAATGTAGGGTGGGGGGGGGGAGGGGAGATTTGCTGTGACATTCTCAAACAATAAAATCATATATCATTAAAAAATCCTCATGAATCCACAAGGATGCCCCTAGCTAAGACTCCTAGCAATGGTGAAGAGGGTACTTGAATTAGCCTTCCCTGTACTCAGATTGGTGACTGCCATAATTGTCACCATAAAACCTACCTCCAGCAACTGATGGAAGCAGATGCAGACCTACAGCCAAGCACGTGGCTGAGCTCCTGGAGTTCAGTTGAAGAAAGGAAGGAGGGACTATAGGAGCAAGGGGGGGTGGGGGTTAAGATCACGGTGGGAAAAATCACAGCGACAGCTGACCTGAGGTAGTGGGAGCTCACAGACTCTGGACTGACAGCTAGGGAGCCCGCATGGGATCAAACTAGGCCGTCCGAATGTGGTAACAGTTGTGTGGGTTGATCTATTTGTGGGGCTGTAGCTGGAAGATTTCCTGTGTCCTGCTTGGCCCGTGGTCAGGACAAATCTCTCACCCACAGTCCTGCAGCCTTTTATAAAATAATCACACAGAGGTTTAATATTATTTATAACTGCTCTGCTATTAGGTCAGGCTTATGACTAGCTCTTACACTTAAATTAACCCATAATTCTTATCTGTGTTTAGCCAGGTGGCTTGGTACCTTTTCTCAGTTCTGCCTTGTCATCTTGCTTCTTCTATGTCTGGCTGGCAACTCCTGACTCTGTCTTTCCTCTTCCCAGATTCTTTCTCATCTGCTCACCCACGCCCCACCCCTACTTCCTGCCTAGCTATTGGACGATCAGATCAGTGTTTTATTAAATCAGTATACAAAAAGCATTGTCCCAAAGCATGGGGCCCTGGCAATAGGACCAAGACCTATCCCAGGTACATGACCTGACTTTTTAGGCACCATTCCTTACAGTGGGGGATGGCTTACTCAGCCTTGATGCAGTGGGGAGGGGCTTAGTCCTGCCCCAACTTGGTATGCCAGCCTGTGTAGACTACCCAAGGGAGGTCTTAACCTCCTATGAGGAGTGAATAGGGGGTGAGATGGATGGGGAAAGGTGGGGAGAATGTGAGAAGGGAGGGATAGAGAACAGTTGTTGATATGTAAATTTAAAAATTTAAATTAAAAAAGGAGCTGTGAGTGATGTAGTCAACCAGCTTTGTGTGTGTGTGTGTGTGTGTGTGTATGTGTGTGTGTGTGTGTGTGTGTGTGTTTTCATTTGTTTGTTTATGTGTATGAGTATTTTGGTGTACATATGAATGTGTGAATAGAGTCATGTTCAGGGAAAGGAGTGGTGGCCAGAGAGGACAGGGAGTATTTTGCCTTATTACTGTCTGTCATATTCCTTGAGACAGGGACATGCACTGAACTCGAAGCTATGCTGACAGCCACACAGACCCTGCTGCTCTCTTGTCTCCATCCCATACTCCCCAGCGGGAGGGCTCCAAGGCTGTGCTCATCTACTGCACCTATGTGGCATTTGAAAATTTTAACTCAAGTCCTCTTGTCTGCTCTTAGATGCGGGGCCACCTCTCAAGTTCTGTAACCGTTTTCTTGAAATGATTCTCGGTGCTAAATATGCATATCCTCATGCATCCACCAGAATAGTACAATTATTTCCTACCTGACATATGCAAAACTATCCCATCTCCTCACAGGGGAGCTTCTAGAGCATTTTAAATAAGTGTTGTGATTGGATATTACTGGAATTTGGCTCCAAATGACTAATTGATATGAGGCCAAAGAAAATACAAACAACTTCTAGCTATGGGAAAATTTTATCTAGTACAGTAGAGATGAATATGATTAGCTTGATTAAATTACATTACATTTAATTTAATTAAATTTCTACCTTGTTCCTCTAAGCTTCTTTGTCTCTTATGAACTTGTTTGTTTATGACAGAGGCTTATTTATTAATTCTCTTTTTTATCCCTGGGTTCTTAGGATATATTGATGACAACTCATATGCAAAGAAAACAATCAACCATGTTATCAGGAAATAGACATGTTTACACATGGGATAATTTCACACTGATATTTTAACTTATTTTTAATATAGGTAATTAACCTTAATGTTATGGCCAATAAGACTTCTGGTTCAATTTTTTTCTTTTAATTTAGGAAGCAAGCTTCTAGCCCTAGCTGTATCTAGGACATTCTAGTTTTCCAAGGATAACTGGACAAGTTGGAGGAGACATGAGAAAAATGTAGAGATGCTAGTGTCCTGGGAATCCTGCTATATAACATCGCCAAAAGTCATACAGGAGAAAATATGTATTCTGTAACATGTTGTGTACTCATTTTATTAGCTAAATATATATAAATATAATACATTTACTATATAAATGAGGATTCATTGCTTTTATGTCAAATACACAAAAGGGAACACACTTTTCTCAATAAACAGTAGTTTCCTATATTTTACTATGGACCAGAGCTTAATAGTAATCTAAATGTGGCTTACTTACAGTTCATCATTTATGCAGAAACAAACAAACACATATGAGAAGAGTTTAGAAAGCCAGAAGGTATGGTCAAATCATACCTTTCCTAAGTGAACACTGGCCGTGATTTTATGCACTTATTCTCAAATATGAAAGTGAAATGCAGAGTGAGATTATGGGGCTCTGCACAGGGTAGTACACCTGCATCTCTTATAGGGATACGAGCTTTTAATGTGAAGTGAGCAACAGGAAGAGCAATTAACCTGCTTCTGAGAGAATTGGAATTGCTGGTTTTATACAATAAACTGTTTAGAAAATGCAGCAGAGGTATAGATAAGCTTTCTGTAATTAGTTAATTCTTAATAATCCTTTAATTTCAATTTAGAAGGTACTTCCTCAAGGAATACAATTCCCAAGCCTGTGTCAAGTCTACCTGATAAATGAACTGCATATTTGTGTTTTAGTATTTTGTTCTTCTACTGTGTCATGGACACTAATAAAAAGTAATTTTATGTAATTATCTGCTAGATGCTTGGTTTTTATGATCCATTTAACTTCAACTTTATCCATTAATTCAGAACCTCATATCTATTTTAGTTACCACATATATCACTATATATAAGAAGTAAATATCATAACATCCTATAAAATCATTTGTGTACAAAACATGTGTTTATTCTTGTTAAAAAAGAAGTAAATATCATGTTAATATTTACTGAAAACATGTTCTGTATTATAATACTCTATACATTCCATTATTTTTTAACTTAATAAATAATTTAGATGTCATCCTCATGAACTTATGCTTATTCTGATAAGTCACAAACTGTATATTATAATGTATTGGGTAATGTTTCCCCAAAATTCATGCCCCCAACTTCAGAATCTGGACTGATATTGAAGTCATTTCTGAGGACATTATTAGGAAAGATAACATGCTAGCCTCAAAATGAGTTGTAAACTAAGTGATTAGTGTCTTCCTAAAAGGAATCCAGATCTCAGGGAAAGAGTCAGAGCTTTGAGAAATGGAGGCAGAAGTTAGTTCAGATGTCACAATCAATGAATACCTGGGCAGACAGAATCAGAAGAAGCAAAGATTATTTTTTGCAAGATCATTCTGTGATAACCTAACCTAATGGATATTATCTTTAGACTCTGAAGGGTTAAAACTCGGTTGTTTTAAGTTTTCAGTTTATAATCTTTCTCTAATTGGATGACCTAATGGTATAATGGCAGATATAATGAAGAAATACATATGAGCTTAGGTGGAATTTTGATAAACATTTATTTTATATAATATATTTTAATATCAAGGAACACTAAAAATAAAAAATAGTATAATTTCTAAATATAAGCATTAGTAGAATGAAAACAATCTATTATTGTGAGGTAAGTTGTGAAGTTTATTGTGTGAATTGATTTGGTACAACAGATTTTCTTTTCATTTTTCTTTTTATTGAAAATAGAGTTTTTCCCCTCATATAAAATATCCTGATTAGTTTCCACTCACCCTACTCCTCCAAGTGCCTTCAAACCTGCCCTTCCCATCCAGATCCATCCATTTCCTTTCTGTATCTTTATAAAATAAACAGGCATTTAAGGGATAATAACAAAATATAATAAGATGAAGTGAAAAACAAATACATTGGAATAGGACCAAAAAAAAAAAAAAAAAAAAAAAAAAAAAAAAAAACCAAAACCAACAACAACCAACAAACGAAAGAAAATAGCCCAGAAAAGTCACAAGAAGCATACATATGTGCAGAGACCCACTCATACACACAGTCAAGAATCCTGTAAAAACATTAAACTGCAATCCATAATACATACAAAAGGATCTGCAGGTAAAAGAGAATTAAAAACAAAAGCACTAATAAGGCATTAAGAGAACCTCCAAAGACACCATTGAGTACATTTTTCTGTTGGCCATCTACTGTTGTGGATGCAGCCTACTTTTCAGAGTAGTTTATTTCCCCTTTAGAATCCTTTGGAAGAAACTAAATTTTCATTTGCAAGTGGTTATCAATTGGATATTGATTTTGGGTTAAGGATGGGGGCATGTATGTCCTTTTCCTTTCAGCTCTGAGTTTATATGTACATCAATTCTATTGTGCTAGAGGGCCTTGTTTTGTTAGTGTCTTCCATCCACTCTATCTCTTACTCACTTTCTGCCTCCTCTTCCACAAAGTTCCTTTAGCCCAGAGGGGAGAGATTTGATGTACACATCCCATTTAGGGATGAGTAATCTAAGGTCTCTCGTTCTCTGCATATCTGGCTGTGAGTCTCTGCATTTGTTCCCATCTACACAGGATGAATCTTCTCTGAAGATGACTAAAAAAGCACCGAATATCATTAGGACACACTTTATTGCTAGCTTTTTGTTGTTGTTATTGTGTTCAGAACAGTACTGCTTGCTTTTACTGTAGGCTCTTGGCCTATCTAGTCTTATAAACTTAATCACATCACCCAAGCAGTATTGACTATAGGTTCCAACTCATAGAGTGAGCTTTACGTCAAATCAAATATTCCCTGGTTACTTCTACAAGTTTTGGTAGCATCTAGAGTACTTTTCTTAACCAAAGATGCCAGAGGGTATTCGGGTAGGATCTAGGTAGGCACAGGCTAGAATTCTCCTTGTTCAATGAGTTGTGAGCTGTTGTTTTCAGCAGTCAAGTCTCGTGACAGTGTGTGGAGAGAAACCCGAAGTCTTAGCAGCAGAATGGATTGCTTGGGGATTCCCATGGAACACTTTTGGCCAGCAACTCAATTAAATGTAACCCAGTCCTAGGACTGGAAGCTTAATTTGGTGACAAGAGTCTAGTTGGGACTCTGTTTCCCCATTATTTGGTGATTTCATTTAGTTAGCTTTCATATATGTCTATTTTGGTGAGATTTGCCTCCAAGGTTCTTGTTTAAGTTCCTTAAGCCTTAATTTCAAATTTTCCTCCATTTATGATTTTCTTTATTGATTCTATTTCTTTTTCTTTTGGTCTTAAGCTGTTTTAGTCATTTCTTTCCAATATTTGTTTGTGTTTTCATAGATTTCTTTAAGGGATTTATTCATGTCTTCTTTAATGACCCCCATCATCACCATAAAGTTTATTTCAAGATTTTCTTGTAATTTAGCCATGCTGCCATACTCTGGATCTACTGTGGTAGGGTTGCTGTACTCTAGTGGGGCCAGAGTGCCCCAAATATTATTGATTGTGATTTTTATCATGGCATCTTAGCATATGACATTTGGGATGATTGCAATCAAAGTGCTGTTATTTGTCCTGTCTTTGTTGGGTATGTGTTTTGTTCTTTGGGTTTCGGTCGTCTTCTCTGGTTCTTAAAAGGGTGTGGTGATTGTGTGTTGCTTGGGATTGAGTTCTTCTAGCATCCAGGTAGTTGTGGATGCTGGGGATTCCAGTCAAAATGTATTTCTAGGTATTGGGAGATGACACTTAGGAATGTGAATGTGTTCAGGGTTGGGGTGCTAATGTGCTCCTCAGGAGAAAGGAAGCTTTTTTTTCTCCACCATGAGGATGGCTTAGTCCACTGTGAATGGGGCAGAGAATGAGGAGAGATGTAAACAGTTAAGTCTGCTATAGATTAGTGGATGAGACTTGCAGCTTGGATTTGAAGGAGAGGAGGAGGTTAAATGTCTGAAGCTTTGGCCTCCTTGCTTCTCTAGTAGGCCTAACTGATGGTTTCCCAGGAAGTGCCTACTAATGATAAGGGCTAGCATAACAGGGTGGTTTGAGGGAAGGAATTTTAGAGGGGAAGATCTGTAAGATCCACTGGAAGTTGGGAGAGGGGAGGCTGCCACAGATGGTCTTTTAAGAATCTGGGGATGAGATTGGGGGGATGGATTTGGAGGAAAGGAGGAAGAAGTGAAGATATACACTTACCTCCCTGTGGCACAGAATAGTGTAAGCATCAACTAAATACATTTTCAAGCTAAAAATAAGACTTAAATGTTTATCTTTCTATACCCGCAGTAGCCTTATCCCTAGAAATTTAAAGCTAAACAATCATTTTAAAACACTTTAAATAAATATTAAGTGTTCGATTTTGTTTGAAATAGGGTCTCACTGTGTAGCTCAGGCTGAAAGACATGTAACAACCCTCCTACATTAACTTCATAAGTACTGGGAGCATGAAGTGAGGTAACATCCTGTCTGAAAATTTATAGCTTATTCTTAGTCAAAAGAATAGTTGGCACATTGAAATTAACAGTGCTAGAGAAGCCACAAGGCACAGCAGAACCCACTGTAAGTGTTTATTAAGAGGAGGGAATAGAAAGGGTGTGCATAGGCTTATGGAATGACTGTGCAGGAAGAGAGAACGAATAGGTGGAACCTGCTTTATAGGTCTCTGCCCACCCAACACACATGCGCATATGGGCTTATGTAGCTATACCACGCATGTGCATAGATTACATGATCATGCAGCACATGGATTATGTAGGACATAAATGACTAAGCATCTTGCCTGGCTACTGGACAGCACATGCAGTCATGTAGCTAGGGGAGTGGCTAGGAATTCTAACAAACATGTTAAATAAAATGCCAATTATGCCGTGGAATCCCGAGGACATCAAATTTTCTAACTCAAAAACAAACTGGTTTTTCTCTGTTCTTTCCAGAAGAACCTTGACAGGAATCATGATTTCAGAAAAGAGAAGAGTAGAGAAGCTTTCCAGATTTGCAAAGTGAACAACAAATGGCATTAGCAATGTATCCTGGTGCTAAAATACTGAAAAGAGAATAGAGGAGCAAGTACCTCTTGTCTTTGTCTTCTAGAATCAATATACACTTAAAATATGTGGTTAAAGTAAAGTTTTTCACTACAGAAACAATGGTTCTTCTTTTCTCCTTGTAGCAGGATGAATGTTCTTTTCATATAATAGAAGGTTATGCAATTTAAGAGCTTCAACACAGAGGTCCTAGGACAGTAGAAGTTCAAACTCTAACTTGAAATGTATCTACAATAAATGTCTTTCAAGCAGTTAATGAAAGCCATTCTGTATATGATTTCAGGGAGAGCTCTCAATCTTTTAAAAATGCTGAGATTTACTTAAGGCAAAGATGAACATTCAGTTGTACGTGACGAAACAGCCTTAAGTGGATTAGTTACTATTCCTATTGTTGTAATACTGCACCCTGATAAAAGACACTTAAGAAATGAAGAGTTGATTTTGGTCCATAGTTCCTGGGTACAGTCCCCCACGGCAGGGAAGTCAATGTATAAAGAGAGTCAGGAGAAGCTAATCACCTTGCATTCACACCCAGGAAGCAGAGGAAGGTGGATGCTTTGTGACACCCTATGCCAGAGACCTGCTTCAGCAGGCATCATGTCTCAAAGAAGATGTGTGGAGTCTGTGGTGGGGGAGGGAGGGGATGACAGACCATGATCTGGGGGTCTGTAAGTGAGGCTGGGTGGCTGTTGGAGCATTTACTGAAAAAGGAACACATCTTGTAAACTGTGCAGTGGCACCTAGGATTAAATGGGAGAGAGGAGGCATGTGAACTGGGGTGTGGCTTGAGATCAGGGGTTGAAGAAGGTAGCACTGACCTTGACAATAGGCACCAGGCACAGGTTAACGGGAGGGTCACAAGTTCCTCCTGCCAGAGACAGGAATGACTCCCTTTGTAGCAAGCAGGAACTTTCTTCAAGCCCCTGAAGCAATAGGAATTTTAGCTTAAATGGCTGACCTTGGGAAAAGGACTTTCTTGGAGGATAAGACATTCCATTATAGAACAGTAGAGTTTCTTGTATGAATTAACTTATTCAAATAGCTAAAGCTTAAAAGGGAGCAGAGATCAAACTAGACAAATATCACTGTTAACCTGAATAGGCCTTAGGAATTTAGAAATCTTGATTATCAAATATCAAGCATTAGTAGCTTACCTAAATTTTCTAGTATCTTGGTGTTAACTTGTATAGGAGTTGTTAGCATTCAGGCGTTTACATTGGCCTGCTCTCGGGACCTAGCAGGAAGCAGCAGCAGCAGCAGCTGCCACCAAGACTTGACACTGTAGCTACTAAGGCTGCTAAGTAGAGCGCTCTCATTATGCTCATGCACTATATCCCCTGATAAAAGGCAAGTCCTTCCTGCCTCTCTCTCTCTTTCCTTCTCTCACTCAGAGGCCACTCTGCACCTCCCCCAATAAACCTCCCACATGAGCTGTGTTGCATGGTGACTTTGTGGCGCCCCTTGGCTCCAATCCACGAAGATTGCCTTCTGCCACTAAACTATTAAAGGAGTAGGCAGAGTTATCACGCTATGTGGTTCCACAGTGGCAGGGTTGTTTTTTTCCTCCAAAGAATTATTTTGTTTATAGAGGCTACCATTGTACACTGCTTCATCCTTCACCAAAGGCTGCACAAAATTTCTCCAAGGGAAAGGCATAATGTGAGAATCATTAAAAATGAAAATAAAAGGTTGGCGAAGAAGTGTGATCCACAAAGTTGAAATGCTGGAACTTTGTCAACTATCAATGGTTGACATGTGGTCCATGCTAAGCCCACTCCCAGGTCTTAAGACCCCAGTTTATGGAATTGCCTTGACCCCATTGAAGGTAGTTTTTTCTATTTCATTTAACATGAAATTGGATAGTCCCAAATTTTCATGCTCAAAGAATTGTTTGCATGGTGATGCTAAACTTCATCAAACTGACAATTGAGAGTTTACTTTTACTGTAACCATCTAATTGTTTAATAAATCTGGATAATCTAGAGAAGCAATACAGCTACACTAAGCAATAAGCATATATATATTATATAGCATATATATTATTATATATATAATAGTATGTAGTTTATGTGCTAGAAATCATCAGATTATTTGGAAACACTCTATCCTAAAATTTCTTTGAAGATTGTGAGTTGTATTTTTCCATGCCTCTTAATACTTCATGCTATTTAATGCTGCAAGTACCTAAGCATGACAGAGTAGAACCTGAAGTTAGAAGTCCTGAGATGGAAGTACTTTTCTTTTCTTTCTGTTTATTAAAAAAACCAATTTAAATGTTTTACATGTTTCATCCCATTATAGTAAAAGCATTTGAGGAAGATTAATAAGGAATAATTAATGGGTTATGGCACCTTGTTAATCCAGGTGACTTTTTGTAAAAGAATATTACTTTTTCTGATCTCTTGTGTTATTGAAGGAATCTTGACTTTTCCTGGGAGAACAAAAAATTTTTGGAGTAAGGAAGTCTTATTTGGTTGTGACTATTATCTAGTATGTGAACTTTTTATGGCCTTATGTAATCTGGATTCTTACTATTTTTCAATTTACTGAAGATTATCCTTTGAAATTCCTAGGGATAACTTAAAACTTCTATTTAATTTTGTTGGAAAAAAGGAAAAAAAAAAAAAGACCGAGAAGAATTGTTTATGACTTCTCTGACTCACAGATTCCTACAATTTTACCTCACCTGGGTCTCCTGGGGACCATGGAACAGTTAGGAAATGGTTTTGTCTGCCTGTGTTCATTCAAACCCTAGAGTAGCATCACCTACTTCATGTCTAGTGGTCCAGGACTCCTGAAGACATCTGGACACATCCCTTTTTGCTTTATTCAGTGAACTAACTTTTAGTTTGCAATCACTTTGATCGATCTTCCTATGCCTTTCATCAAGCTTTACATGTGTTAATATATTCATCATTTTGAATGAATTTAGATGCTAATAGTTTAAGGTCACAGAATTGAAAACTCACTTTTCATCTTTGTCACATGATGTTTTCTGAGTTCACACAGACTTATATGGTATCGTTTTGTTCATTGTTTAATAAAAAGATTCCTCAGTGAATCTATACTCTAAGCTTTTCTGTCCCCACACCTCCCTTGTTAGGCTCCTCTTGCCTTGATAACTTCTATTCTATTACTAAAAAAATCTACAGATGTAATTCAGACATACCATGATTAATACTAATGTGATATTTAACTACTTAGAGATTTGAAATTTGGTACTTTCACTAGTATTTTCATTTACACACACACAGACACATACAATTTATTTATTATATTTCCTCCTCAATGTTGGTTATAATAAAAATTTTAAACGTGTCAAGTCAAAAGTAGATATCAGACATTCAGAACTTGACTTTTACCATGAAAGACTAAAATCTCTTTGTTTCTGTATATGTAAATATGATGAAAAAATTGAAAATCATATTTTACTTTATTATTAAAGGACCAACAAAATGAAACTAAGATTATTTCTTAGTTTATAAATCTTGCAGTAATGAAGCCTTTTTTTTCTTTCTAGTCATAATTTTTCCTCCTTTCATGGGAGAAGACAAAGTGTGAAGAGGTCTGGGATATATGCAAATCATATTGGGGGGGAGGGTGCAGGCACATTTACTGTAGGGCTAGCTTCCCAAATTTTTTGGCCATAATTCCTCTCTTAAATGATATTTAGAGATGATAATTTTTATTCACAAGCCACCACATTCTTTTCTCCATTTCCAAACTAAACTAAATAGAAGTTCTATGCTAGTTTTCACATTATCCTTAAAGACTGCCAGTCATTATTTAGATGTTGTTTAATTTATAAGTATATCTCTATTTATGATTTCAAACTCAATATCATTTCAGTGATGGGTTTCAGCTTTTGCATGACTTTGAAAGCTGATAGTGTTCTTCTGATGTTGAATGATACTCAATAGAGACCTAATTGAATTAAAACTCATTTTTATGATAATAGCTCATGATTCCTGTTTCTCCTGACCATTGTGTTTTTTTTGTTTGCTTGTTTCAGTCTTTTCTCTAAAAGGCTATCTTCCTTGATGTAACTACCATCAGCATGGAGAATCTATGAAGGAGAGCTCATTTTCATTAAAGTTTGTCTTCTAAGCCTGAGACACACTTTTATGTTCACAGCAAATGTCTTCCAAATGCAAGAATAAGTGTTTGTACATGTCAATAGCAAAAACTAATTTGTGAAATGTTTTCAGCAGTGAAAATCACTTAACAAACACTAAACATGAGTCTATTTGTGGAAATATACATAAGTGAACAACATAATGAGTTTATGAGAGCATGCCACAGGAGTTTGATAATTCTTATTGCCCATATTGTTCATTGCCCTTATAAATTCCCTTACCATAAGCTAACATTGTATATGTTTCTATGTTCAAAGTAGGTGTAACTCTTAAACTTTTGTTAATATTTTCTAGCCAACAATTCCAACATGCTTTTATTCACATGATACTTGAAGTAAAATGGGTAACACTTTTACTTTACAATTCTTTCTCTTAAATAACAAGTATATAACCATGTCTATTCAAAGACCTACTGATTTCTTCCAGTTTCTATTCACATTCATTAGTAGTACATCTGATTTACATATTTGGCTGTCTTCATCATGAGGCAGTCATCAAGACTCATTATATCACTTGAACATCTGGAGGTCTTGTTGAAACTGACTATCTAGTCTGATTTTCATGCAAGATATTACATACATGCATATTTCTTTTCATTCTACCTCATTTTTTAGATCATCGAATTATAGAAAGAAACCAACACCTCTCATTCTCTAATATACCACAGATACCACTGGAATAATTTCAAAGAGTAATGTAAGACTCTACTCATATCACAGGTGATGATTCAAGAAGTTGTTGAATTGGGTGTGATGGTATGGACTTCTACTCTCAGCTCTTGGGAGGGGTTAAGAATTGAAACAAGATGACCAGGACTTGAGGTCAGCACAGGTGACATAAAAATACCCTGTTCAATCAATCAATCAATCAATCAAGGAAAGAAAAGAAAATATAAAGCAATGAATAAAATCTTTAACAAGGTCGGGGACTATTTCTTACTCTTTTTGCTTAAAATATGATGGGTTCTTATCGTACTCTTGAATTTATTTATTGATGCATAATGGTGTTTTAATCTACATGTATGTCTTTGTACTACATGCATCTGACATTCACAAAGGCATTGGATCCCCTGAGACTAGAGTTACAAATAGTTATGAGTTACCATGAGAGTGCTAGGAATCAAACTCAGGACCTCTGGAAGATCTTATAACCTCTGAGCTATCTCTCCAGCCCCTATGACAAGTTATTAATAGCTGTTTAGCAGCTAGAAGTTTGCTTAATATTTTAACATTTTCTATTTAATGAATAAATGAAAGAATTGATGGTTGAACTAACCAAGATTACCCATAACATATGTTGCATATCCATTAAGTCCTACATATGTATTTGAAGAATGTGAATTATATTGTATTATGAAACAGAATAAAAAAAGAAAACTTGTGTGTTATTATTTAATATATCTGCATACAGACATATAATTATGCCATTATGACTTTAAATGTAATAATAAAATATTTATTGTGTATGATATACAGGATTTTCATGTAAAATGTATATTTATTTCCATATAAATTCCAATAAGTCAAAATGAAAAAAATAAATCATTTCTTCACCATGGATATCATGAATGTATCCCTACTTAAAATTCATAAACGAAGAAGCTTTTGTGATACAATGTATAAGATGGAAAGGAACAAGAGAAATAAAAAATAACATGATCATTTGCTAGAAAGAGTCCAAAAACAATGATAAAATTACTACCATATACTCAACATAGATAAATATAAGGAAAACTCGGTAATGTTCTCTGCATGAACCTGGCTTCTAGAACAGAAATTGCTTACACCAGCAGACAGAGTTGTCTTCCTTTTCTATGGAAAGGAGTTTAGGAATTCATTCTAATTAATATCAGGAAAGCCTTCTCACATGAGTGATGTTATGACATATTGGTCATGGATGAAAAGTTTTCTTAAATACTATTTAAAATAATACACTGATGAAATTTTTTCTTATATACTACTTAAAATAATGCAATATCATAAAAATATGCTAATCAACAGTTTGGAAATTTTAATAAAAACAAGGAACAGCTTGTTCTTTTAAGTTTGAAGAACATAGAAATTTGTCATGATATACTTTCCATCATGTTTTGTACTTCTTTTCACATGTCGATAATACCATCACTGATTCCTCAGAAGCTGTCCATTTGTTTCTGGCAGGTGAGCTCTTTAATAGACCCCCAACTTGACACTCAATTCTAGAAATTCCTCTAATTATGTTGTTTCTCTATCTGTGATGCACAGAAATTTCCTGAGTTCTTGAAGTACATTCATTACTTTAATAGAGTAGTGTTTTTCTTAATAGTTGAAATATTATCTTCATTTTGTTTTCATTTAGTTAAGCTTATTGGAGAAGATATTTCCTAGAGGCACTGGGCTACTGGTTTGTTCTGCAATTAATCTCCTCAGATAAAGATAAATATTTCTTGGAGGAGAGTTAAATTATACATAAAATCATGCTCTCTTAAGTATTGCTTTTGTACAAGGCTGACCTACTTTCTAACTACTTTAACTCTTGTTACATACAATCACCATCTCCCAGATTGTACTGATTGCCCTTTAGAAAAACTAAGACTATCCACCTTCATTCCCTGATGACTTTACTTAGCTGGTTTTACGAATCCCATGTGTTCATATGTTCTTAGATTAGCTTGGTCCTCAGGCTTTAAAAACAATTCAATCTTTTACTTTATACAATATACATAGTGCACTTTATTTTAATGTAGGTGAATGGGAAATAAAGTTTTGGAAATACATTATACAGAAATCTGTAGTTAGAACAAATTAGAAATACATATACATACATAGAGAATGAATTAGAGTCAATAGTCTGCACTTTTAAACTAATAGAAAAGGAACTTGGCAGAAAGCAATAGGTGTATATTTCTTCCTCTTTTCTTTTCATTCTTTCTTTTTTTAATTTCTACTTCTACATCTTTGTACCTCTTCCTCTTTACTCTTTCTGTTTTTCCCTTTTATTGAACATAGTTTTTTTTTTTTTCCTCACACAATATATCCTGATTATGGGTTCTCCTCCCTCTACTCCTCCCAGTTCCTCACTACTACCCTTAAGATCCATTTCCCCATATTTTTAAGTGTGAGCCTGGTATTTAATGGCTTAGTGGATCGTGGTTAAAGTGATCTGTTATAAGTTTTTTTTTATGTCTTTAACTCTCAGTCTGGGGGAAGTGGACATCATTAAGTGAAGCTTCACTCTGCATTGTCCTTATTAGTATCTAGTGCAGCAAGAGAAGCTTCCTGATGAGCAGGCTCATCTGATATAGCAGTGTCATTGGATCATTTTACAGTTTTATTTTTTTTTTTTTTTTTTTTTAATATTTAGTTGTGTGCTTTTTTTTCTGGAAAAGGTCTATCAAGCTGGCTTTTCTCAATTCTTTCAGTCGTACCATCTTTTCTAGCCTCTTGTTCTTCTTGGCCTCCAAAGTATGATAGATGATAATGATAGATAGATAGAAGATAAGATAATAGATAATAGTGCAGCAAATTTATAAATTAATATCATAATAGACAAGTGACTGTCAGAAACATAAAATACCTTTCAGTGTAATGTGCTAAATGCAATGAGGATAATGTTTTCTGGGAGAATCTTATGTGTGTTACAGTTGAAAGCATCAATGCTGGACCTAGATATCCAGCCACATAGGTGAGGGTGACTGCTTCTGTGACTGTATTCCAGAGAGTATCTTTGAGATAACCTAAGTGTCTCTGAATGTGGCAGTGCATATAAGGCAAGCTTATCAAAACCCACAGTCTGTCTACCCAGGTGCAGAGTAATAAAATCAGATAGTCTCAGACTATAGCTTTGGTAGGAAAAACTTTTTCTTTGAAACTGTATAAACCCAGAACAGAACTGTGTGCCCTATAGTGCTTCTTAGGTTAATATGGTAAAGGTATTTCACATTTGTTATATTCTTCATTGTTTCCAGTGTCTCATGGTGATAAAATAGAAGATTATCTATCGTGGCCATTTCTTTCTCAATTTAAGTTCTTAAAAAAAAATTCCATCCACTGTACTGTTATCTTTCTTTACTGCAGTAGATTAACTTGAGGCTTTACGAGATTCTTTTAAAGGAAGTTCTAAATCTTCTTCTGTGATCAATGTGCTACAGCACACCCACTCAGTAAAAATATTCTGTCAATATAATTCTAAATAGCATTGTGCCTTGTTCTATCGATATTAAATTACATTTGGTAGAAAGTATCCTAGAAGAATGTTAACATTTTCATTTGAGACATAGAATGACATAGAAATCTGTAGCACATTAATTCAAACCACAAATGACACTAAATTGGGTGATGACATGAATACGCAGAGAAAACAAACAGATAATGACAAAGAGAAACAGAACCCAAATAACCAGATAACGTCTCCACTTCTTAATATTCATTTGGTGCACATGGAGAAATGAGGAGCACTGATTTCTAACAGCTTTTGGAGACTTCATGCATGGCTGACTTATAAAGGAACTTGGGAATGACAGGAGTAAAATTATTGAGGACAATGTCTGCATTCAAAACAGCTAAATAATATTAGCACAAAATATTGCAGTCCATCAGACTGGAATGTCCTGTCCAAAAGAACACTGTTCTGAATATGGTCTATCTGTTTAAGCAAGGTCTTGTTGGGGTCATACTGAAAGATCTCTATGGGAAGATTTGCATATCTGATTAACAAGATACCATAGTGCTATCAGAGTATGAATAGAAATAGGAGAAAGATATAGGAGAAAGGCTGAGAATCTTTAATTTCATGAATTTAGGAAACAGAAGGTAAGTTCAAATCAAAGGGAAGATTTTTAGTGAATTATTTTAAAATTGACTAAGAAGCTAGAATGTCATATAGAGGATTCAATTAAAAGAAGAGTAGGAATATTATTATTGGTGGTGATGACATCATAGGCTACCCAGCCAAGTCATGACTTTGTTATCTCTTCATTTCTCCAGTTTGTTTTAGTCTTGATACATTTGACAGCTTCCACATCACTAACTTTTATTTTAATAAGAAAGTATTGCAGACTATGTTTTAACTTTAATAATTATTTTGTTATTACTATTATTACTGCTAAGTACAAAAAACATTACATGCACTCTCCACTAATCATTTCTTCTTGTTTCTGATTCTTTACAGAATGAAAAAAAAAATGAATTTACATCACTATTATTAAACTAACCATGCCAAGTCTACAGTAATTCCTTGTTGACTTGCCATGGGAACCTTACCCTTTCTGAAGAGTAGGTGGGTAGGGGAGGTGAGGAGGAGTAAGAGGAGGGGAGGGAGGGGGAAACTGGTTGGTATGTGTAATGAAAAAAAAAAGTAAATTATAAAAAGAAATAAATCAATAAAATATCACCTCTAAACTTTAAAAAAAAGAAAAAAACAAAGAAAGAAAGAAAGAAAGAAAGAAAGAAAGAAAGAAAGAAAGAAAGAAAAGAAAAGAAAAGAAAATTTCCAGGAGAAATCTTCAAAAGACTTCCCACAAATTGAAATGACAACCAATTTGATTATCACCTTATCCAGGTTGATTGGAAAATAAACACTACAGAGTACGTTAATGAAAAAAGCGATTAATTGTGCATCACAATATTTAGTGCTAGATTCCAAGAGTCAGACAAGAGCCCCAGGGTAGGAATAAGAATGTGAAGAACATATAACATCCAGGAGCTTATCAGTTACAAATGTTTTCTCAAATTAAAGTATAATGTTCTTCATACTCACGAATAGTCCAGAAATCCAATTTGTCATTATGAGCGGCAAGCTTTTCCTCCTTATTCCATATAACACATCAACAAAGACAAACTGTATCCTTACAGGGTGATGAGAACTTATGTACAACTGAAGCTAAGAAGGAAAAATGGGGACTGGCTTCTTTCTTAGTCTAGAGATGGAATTGAATTACAGCCATAGCTATTCATTTGTTTCTTCTTTTCTAATTCCTTTGTTCTTTTTATTTATTCTTCTGTCTAAAATGCATTCTAATGGCAGCCTCTGTTCCCACCACTCTTCCCAGTTACCCCAACAGCCTTGCAATTGAACTCCAAGTCTACTCAGTAAGAGTGAATTTATACCTGATACTAGAAAATTAACCAACTACCTAAGTAAGATACCTTTTAATATGGCTTTCATTATAGTATACATTATTAAGTTGAAAAGTGAACACTGTATAGCAAGATGCTATAGGACACAAACCCTCACAAGGCTAGAGGAAGCAATCCAATAGGAGGAAACATCTCCCAAGAGCAGACTGTTGGTTATGCCCAATACATAAGCACCACTATTGCAGGCATATCTTGTTATACTGGACATTGATGTGGTTTGTATGCTTTATGGGTAGGATTATTGATTGCTTTTCTCCCTCAGTAGCTTGCATAGACCTTAAGATTCTATGAGAGCTAGTCCACGAGGATGAATGAGGGTCCTGGGTCAATTCCAGCTCAATGCTGCCAAGTCCTGTGTTTGAAATTTGTGATGTCTTCAGCCACAGGACTTGCTTTCAAACTTGAGAGGCAAACGTGCAATGAAAATAGTTTATATTGCCTTGACATCCCTAACCAACAATTAGAAAGGTTTCTGAGGCCATTGCTTAGCGTTTTGTTAGTCTGTGGCTTTGGGGGGAACATTTTCACCCCAAGTGGCATAGCTTAATTTATAGGACATAATGCATGTATATACAATTTTATATGTATTTTAAATAAATAATATATTATCACTGGCTTTATCAAATATTCTTAGAATTATTTATTCCTCCTCTTTCACTGTCTTTTTGCATTACCCTCCCTTATCATTCCCAGTTGACATTTTTCTCACTCCCCCATCACATAACCTGTGGCCTTTATTACCCTCTCTAATAGACCCCCAATCCTCTATTCCTTTTGCATTTTTCTGGTGTCAGCACTGTTCCAAATTTATACTCATCTCTTAAGATTCAGAGCTGGAATACACAAAGAAGAGAACATGCCAGCATTTGTCTTTCAGGACTTGAGTTGCCTTCCTCACTATAATATTTTCTAGTTCTAACCACTTACCTGCAAATTTCATTGTTTCATGTTTCTTTGCAGCTAAATAGAATTCCATTGTGTATATGGACCACATTTTTAATTTCCATGCATCCATTGGGTAGCATTTAATTTGCTTCCATTTCCTAACTAATGTGAATGGAACAGCAATGAATAGAGCCAACAACCCGTGGCTGGTGAGGACATGGTCATTAGAGGAGAACCTACCACTGCCGCCTTCCAAAACTAGTGTAATTTCTACTGAATTGTATATAAATAAGCTTATATACACACGTAAGTGTAACTCTTATCCATCATCATAGAAGTTTACTTTCTTCAACAGTGACCATTACACACCACACAAATACACACACACACACACACACACACACACACACACACATACACACATGCATGCACACATTCATGCAGGCAGACACATGTATGTGCAACATGAAATGGAGTCCTCACATTGAATTCATATACACATATGTATGTATGTATATATTTGTGTATGTGTAATAATACTAGTTAAAGAAGTAGCGGTCATGAGTTTGAGAGGGTATGGAGGCACAGGAGGACTGTTTGTTAAGAAAGAGGGATAGAAGTTACATAAATACAATGCTCACATGAAATTTTCAAGAGTCAAATTAATACAAAACAATAGAAAGAGTTCCCGCCATCTCCCTACAGTGCTGTGGAAGCAGAAGCCTCTGCGTTGCCCGTCTCCAAGTTTGAAAATACATCCTCTTTACCAACTCGGCTGGCAGTCCTTCATCCAGCCCTAGCCAGCTTTATCCTAGAAAACGGATCTTAACTAAGACATATGGTCATGAACACAAATATATGTCATAGGCAGTTTGCATCACAGAGAGCAGAAAGGATTGCCACGTAGTAGGTAATTAGCTGCCTGGGTTCCTTATGTTTCACTCACATAGAAATTATGGATAGGCCACAAGAAGCTTTCCACGTCATGGTCTTGGCTGCCTTCATACCTTGTGGTATTGACAACAAGAAGCAGTAACATCAAACCGGAAGTCAGCAGGGGCAACAGCAGGAATCACCTTTTTCTGTTAGAGTTTTGTAGAGGCCTAGAAAGTAAGGATTCTTCATTCCTTTGCCAGAGCTGATGTTGACGCTCCCAGATGTTCACACTAAGCTCTTTAGCTTTGGATAGTAGCTGGTGTAAGGGGATGGTATTCGAGCTTTCTATAGACACTCTCATGGCTGCTGCAACAGGGAGTCAGCTACCACCAGGCCTTCCGCTCTGGATGATTCTTTTGGTGCTGCCGGCCACCGATCTTCTGGTTGCCGCTGTCAGTGCGGCTTGCTGCTTGTCGAGCCTTCCTGCAGTTCTTGCAACACGGCTTCTGCACATTTCGAGGCACTGTGGACCCCACGTCCTGTTCTCAGTGCCCCGTGGGCCCATTTCACTCTTGCGGTTTCGCCTCTGTCATTAGTCAAGTTCCTGTGGCTCTCTTCCTTCTCCAGTTCAGCATCCAGCCTTATCTGCACCACTGTTACAAACATCAGAAAATAGCCGCATGCTGTCCTACGTCCATGGCTGGGTATGCCAGCTATTTCACTGCCACTCCTGTCGCTTTCTGAGGTTCCGTCATGCTCTACCATGTCTCATTTTCACGGACTGCCATGCAAAGTTGGATGCCACCCAGTGCCCACCTAAATGCCCCTTGGGAGAGCTGGGTGAGAAGAGTTTGTTAGCCATTTATGTATCCAAGGACCACATAGAGCAAAGAATATTGCTTGACAGAGAAGGTTGAGTGCTGTGGATATCACTCTATATAAATAAAACACTGATGGCTAATGACCAGGCAGGAAGTATAGGCGGGACAAAGAGAGAGGAGACTTGGGGAAACAGGAAGAAGGAGGAGAGAGACACTGCAGCCACCGCCAGGAGAAGAGCATGTAGAGATGCCAGTAAGCCACCAGCCACGTGGCAAGCTATAGATTTATAAAAATGGGTTAATTTAAGATAAAAGAACAGTTAGCAAGAAGCCTGCCACGGCCATACAGTTTATAAGTGATATAAGCGTCTGAGTGATTATTTTATAAGTGGATTGTGGGACTGCGGGGCTTGGGGAACCTGGAGAGAAGCCCTCCAGCAACAAATGGCGCCCAACGGCTCGAGTTTCCACCTTAAACCTGAGAATATTTAATAACCAATTCTAAACAGAGCCAAAACCAGGTTCCTGCTTCTTGTCTCATACGGGCAGCTAGATGCGGCAAAACGCAAGTTTGGACACTGGCGGGTTCCTGGCGGGTGCGTTTGACCGGCAGTATGGCGGAAGTGAGGCATCTGCCAATGGGAAATTAAGCTGTGTGGTAGATTTAGTCTTTACTAATATTTAAAAAAAAAAAAAAAAAAGAGGTTTCTGGGCTACACACTGCTTTGATAAAAGCTTAGACCCACTATTTCTGAGACTTGATGACTCCCAGAGCTGGCGGAAAACATACCACTGCCATGTTGGGAAGCTGAAGTGGGCGGAGCCAGCAGCCACAGCGCCGTTTCAGGCTTACAATGGTACAGTTTAAAGCAATAGGCTCAAGGCTCAAGGTAATATAAAACATAAGCCACATAAAGATGGCTACCACACAGAGAATCTGGATTATGTTCTCTTTGATATTCATAACTAAACAAAAATATTTGATTACAAAAGCTGTTGAGTTATGCCAAAATGTATATTTTAAAGGTACCTTGACTTCAAAATTTGGATATAAGGATATGTTACTTTGGAAAAGAGGTTCTGCTTTTGTTTCCACAGGAAGCCAGAGGCTGTGGACTTGTTCCAGATTAAGATACATCAGGTTTCACCAGCCAAGACCCCCTGAAAGGACTCCGATGACACCATGGCCCAGATGATCCAACATCCAGATCGGTTTCAAGGCAACTGGTTCACACAATACAGCCTCACGGACTACCCCATAGGTCTAAAATTTTCTTTGCATCCCCATAAGATACAGCGCCCCCCTCCAGCAGGAAGTAGTAAGAGATGCTACACCCAAATTCCCAAATATACCAAGCTGGCTTTAGAGGTGGAATTGGCTCACTCCCCCTCTAAACCCAGACATATTGCTTTAAAAAAAAAAATGGTTAAGTGATTCTTGTGTCCCAAATCAGAAGAGCCCTCTGGTGTGGGACAGAGAAAAACCAATATTTTTAGTTAAAACAGGTTGATTATAAATGTGATCTCTTTCTAAAAAAAAAAAAGGGGGGATATGATATGGATATATAGGATATGGAGATGATAAGATAAAAGGGTAGATTAATGAACCTACTTTTAAAGAACAACTTGTTTAAAATGTTTTACATTGGTATAGATTTTAGTTTATGTTTAAAATGTTTTACATTGGTATAAATTTTAGTTCATTGATACAAACTTGAAGTTAATTTTGTTATACTGTATATATATATATATATTTCTATTCTTGTTTGAGGTATTATGTTTATATAACTCATTTAAAATTGTAATGGATAATTAAAAAATAGATTAATAATTAGTCATCTATGATAATCATATTTGTAGCCATGTTAGTTAAGTCTTCTAGGTATACATAGATATATTTCAGATAGATAGGTAATCTTCAAACACTTCATAGACCTAGAGAATATGGCATTTAAATAACTTAGAATTCTGTTGACGTGAGACACAATTGCTCCTGGCTGCACCAATTTGATCCCGAGAGAATGTTGGGCTTCTAAGACATTTCCATTTGGAAGTTTGTCTTTTTGGCACAAAATGGCCTACTGGGCAAAGAACTGCCCTTGCCTTGATGGCTGACAGTACAAATGCAATGCTCTCCTTTCTGGACAAGCAGGACACAAGGAAAGCGACCACTGTACTCTGCCAAGACAGGGTAAGATGGTCTTTCAGAAATCCTGCTTCTGAAAATGGTCTGTCAGATACTCTAGGCCTGTAGCCAATTTGAATGCACCAACAATGCTGAGAAACATTAGGTGACTGTCCAGGCTGCCAGCTGTCTTGGTCTACTCTTGCAAGATTCCCGAAAGTTGCTTGCATCCATCTACCATTTCTCAGGTACCATTATGTTCCTTCTCAGGTCTTTGATGGGATTGAAGACTAGCAGTTATAGTTACAACTTGGTATATATAATATCTTAGATAGAACATATTAAGTATTAGATTCAGGTTCTTTAGGATAGGACACCTTTGAATGATCTTTATAACATGCTGTTTACCTATGCTCTATACTTCTCTGGATTTTAGTATGTGTTTCTTGCTTGATATTGTTTGCATTGGTTGTAGTTCCATCTTATCTAGGTCATTATCTCTCATTATTTCTGGACAATATTTGATAACCATTCCTTTGTATATAGTCTTGTATTAGTTTAGAACCTTCTTATTTAGACAAAAAGGGGGAGATGTAGTGGGTAGCCATTCCAGCTTGGATCTGGAAGTTCCAACCCCCATTGAGACTCTGGCAACTGTCACGCCTACGAGGCGGGGTGAGGGGAGGCGCCGGGGGAACCGAGAGCTGGATGGGCCAGCGCTCGCTCTGGGCGCTCTCTCGGTGCCGGGACGCTGACCAGTGCAGATTGACTGTGTAGAGCTCCGGAGAACACCGCTGGACTGCATTACACCTTCCCCAGACCCTGCGACCTACCCATTACTTAATTTGTGAGTTACGCCATTAAATAAATATCCTTTTAACTACGTGGAGTGGCCAAAATAATTTCTCCAATATCTGTGGTTGAAGACTAGATAGTCGTAATTTCCTCAGTTATGATAAAAGATAAGTTAGCTATAAAACCTTAAACTCACAAATATAAGATAGATAAGACATCTTCTTTAATATTGTAACTATAATTCTTGCTCGGTAATTGTTTTGTTATATGTAATTTTACCATGTTAAAGTTAAAACCTTCCTTTTTAAAAAAAGAAGAAAGGGGAAGTGCTGTGGATATCACTCTATATAAATAAAACACTGATGGCTAATGACCAGGCAGGAAGTATAGGCGGGACAAAGAGAGAGGAGAATTGGGGAAACAGGAAGAAGGAGGAGAGAGACACTGCAGCCACCACCAGGAGAAGAGCATGTAGAGATGCCGGTAAGCCACCAGCCACGTGGCAAGCTATAGATTTATAAAAATGGGTTAATTTAAGATAAAAGAACAGTTAGCAAGAAGCCTGCCATGGCCATACAGTTTATAAGTGATATAAGCGTCTGAGTGATTATTTTAAGTGGATTGTGGGACTGCGGGGCTTGGGAAACCTGGAGAGAAGCCCTCCAGCAACAGTTGAGGATCAACCTCCATGCTCCCAAGTCTTGTTTGACTTGTTCAACTGGCTCACAGAAAAACAATTCTCTCCTCTTCCCACCATGGCAATCCCTGCATGTCTAGAAACAGAGGCTGAGGAAAGTGGTATTTCCATCTTCTCAGCAAGGAAAAATTGGGGCATTTTAAGGATTTTATTCTGGTTCTTATGCAAAACATCGCCCTATTGTTTCCCTCTATTTTCCATATTGCTCCTTTCTTTTATCTTAGCATTTAATATTTCCTTTTTTTCCCCCAAGACAGGGTTTCTCTGTATAGTTTTGGTGCCTGTCCTGGATCTCACTCTGTAGACCAGGCTGGCCTCGAACTCACAGAGATCCGCCTGATTCTGCCTTCTGAGTGCTGGGATTAAAGGTATGTGCTTCCACTGCCTGGCCATTTAATATTTCTGAATTGACATGACTTTTACATGTATTGTTAACTTTAAAGTTTAACCTATGTTATAATAAACATGTATGTAGCTAGAGTTTTTCTGGTCCTGCCTGGCCCACAGTCAGAACAAATCTCTCTAACCCGCCAGTCCCACAGCAGCTCAGACCCAACCAAGTAAACACATAGAGACTTATATTGCTTATAGACTGTATGGCCGTGGCAGGCTTCTTGCTAACTGTTCTTATATCTTATATTAAATCCATCTATAAATCTGTACCTTGCCACATGGCTTGTGGCTCACCGGCATTTTCATATGCTGCATGTCATGGTGGAGGCTGGCAGTGTCTCCCTCTGCCTTCCTGTTCTTTCTTTTCTCCTCTCTGTTAGTCCCGCCTATACTTCCTGCCTAGCCACTGGCCAATCAGTGTTTTATTTATTGACCAATCAGAGCAATTTGACATACAGACCATCCCACAGCACATGTATTTTCTTTTATTGATGGTGTGGAAGACATTTGATTTTGAGTTGTTGTGATATTTCTGATATTTTCTGTGTTGATGTTACTGCATTTTGCTTTTTTCACTATATCCTCAAGAGGATATAGAAAATCCATTCAGTGAAAGAACAGAAAAAATATATATAATGAAAGATACGTACATCTGGGACAGTAGGCAGTATCATCCTAAACTGACATAATCTGAGGTTTACTCTCATAATGAGGGAAGGCTTTGTAGAGGAAATCCTAAAGGCTCTTAAAGACAGTGACAGTTGGACAGGGAATTGATATTCATAATATATAAAGAACTCAAATATTAAATAGTAATTTAGAATAATTCTAAATGTTTGTAATCCCACGTTCCAGAAACTCAAGCAAGGAAATCATAAATGTAAGGCTAATTTGAAGCACACAGTAAGTTCTAGACCAGCCAGGTATGGAGAGAAACTCTATCTCAAGGGACAAAAAATGTATCTATATCTGTATCTGTATCTATCTCTCTTACACTTTCTATATGTGTATATATATGTAGTTCTATGTACATGTATATATATATATATTTATCTTGATTGCTAACAATTTTTTAATATCAGGGATATATAAGCTTCTACACAATATTATGAGACTCCAAGTCAGCTTCATATGCAAGACTAGGAACCAGTGTATCTCTCTAGTAGTATTCTTCATGGTGCCCTCCAATGCCTCACTCCTTGATCAAGTGCAATGAAAGTGTACATGAGATCTCATGGCCCTATGCCTGCCTCCCTCTAGGAGTCAGAAGCACTGAGCTGTGAAGGGAAGTGCAGGTAATATAAAACCTGCAGGACTGATCCTAAGCAGCTCTGGAGAGAGAGAGTGGCCTGACACTGCTCCCTAATTGGCCTGAGGAAGCACCACAAACCGAAACTGGACTCTTAAGGACAGATCTGGGTGATGTCCTTTTACAAAAGTTTCATGCTTCTGCAGGTTTCTCATGGGATCTGCTGGCTATAAAAGTAAAATTCAGATGGTGCTGGAGACCTATGCCTTTGGGTAGAGTGTGTTGGTCTTGTATAAAATAAGCCAATGCTGGGAAAGTAAAACACTTGTCTGTTTCCAAGATACCAAAACCATTCCATGAAAACTACAATTAAATTATGTGACTCTATGAAATGGTGAGATAACAGATTTTTATAACCATGCAAAATATGTATATATACATCTATTTATATGTGTGTATATTCACACATATCCCATTTACAAAGTAAATGGCTAAAATATAGACTTCTGATCTTTTCCTTGCTTTTTTAATCTAAAATTATTCTTAATTACAGATATCTGTTATACTTAACCTGTGCACAAAAGGGAAGACATTGAAGGCTGGTGCTTGGAGTAGTCCTCCTTTGTATTTTAGAAACATTTCTTCTTTTGTCTTATAGATAGATCAGATCTGCATAATTTTCCATCTTCATAGAAATGTACTAATATATATACACGCATGTATATGTATGTATTACTTGGAGTAACTGCAAAAATCAGAAAAGTAGAAAGTATTTTATGTGTGTCCATGAGCCCAAGAGTTGGGGACTAGCCAGCTAAAAGTGATGTGATTAGGGATATTGGAAAAGTAGGAAGGAGTGCTTGGAGTGCTTGAGTTTTGAAGGAGGAGGGTGGTGGTAATATAGGAGATGAAGGGAAGAGGGATAAATAACACTAAGAATTTTTGAAAAAGCCTTGAGAAAACATATTATTTCATAAATTACATGTAACACATATAAGTATACATATATTATCTGCCTACCATACGCACACACATAAATATATGAAGTTATACCACTTGAGCTTCCAATGTTCTCCTTCTTCTAGACCATAAGTATTGTAGACTTTTGCTGTTGCCCTTGGTTGGATTCTAGAATTTGAACTTAAGTCTCTTGTTAATGAAGACACCACACATACATGTATGATTAGAGTTGGATCTGACTTGAAAGCCTTATCCGTAACAACTATTTTTCATAGGAAAAAGCAATCAATAGTTCTACCCAGCTATAATGCCTATGAACAGCAATGATGACCATCATGGCAAGAAATCCCTAAAGTTGTAATTGTAGTGCTCATATTTTGACAGGAAACAGCAACTCTCTGATTGGAATTTTGACCCTCTCAACAGGAGAGAAATATTTGGCACTAAAAACCTGATCAGCTACCCTGGGCTAGTGAGATTATGGATCTTAAAGAACTTCCTACTACCATTTTACGAGACCAGTATTATAAGCAGACTTTTCTTTCCCACCAGCCAGTTCCCAAATAACCACTTGAAGACTTATTTTTAATTATAAATGCTCAACCAATAGCTTAGGCTCATTTTAGCTAGCTCTTATAACTTAAATTAACCCATTTCTGTTAATCTATGTGCTTCCCCAAGGCTCATTTACCTCACATACTTCCATGCTGCTCCCTCTGTGTCTCATGGTATCTCCTCTGACTCTGCCCACCACCCTTCCAGCATTCTCTCTGTCCTGAAAATTCTGCCTAGGCATTGGCTAATCAGCTTTTTACTAACAATGAGAGCAATGTATATTTACTGTGCACAAAGATTGTTCCACAGCACAGTGTAATTCTTAACTTGCCTTGTTCCAATGCCACTTCTATGCATATAGGCTGAAATAAGCGGTGCCTCTGTGTGTTAGTTACCATTCAAATGCCATGATAAAATTCCATGACCAAAACAAATTATAAAAGAAGCATTTAAATGGGAGATTGTTTACCATTTCAGAGTGTTAGTCTATGACCATCATGGCAGGAGGTGTAGCAGTACTTATGCAGGCAGGCATAGCACAGTAAATGGTAGCCAAGAGCTTGCACCCTGGTCAGAAGGCGGACAGAGGGAGATTGGGTCTGGCATAGGCTTTTGAGACATCAAAGCCCACACCCAATATCACACTAATTCCAATGCTGCAAGCCACAGGAAAATGAAATGGAATTCAGCTATTATCACAAAAGCTACTACTTGGAAAAGTCAAGGACTTCTCCAAAGGTCAAGCCATGGCTTAAGAAGTCTTGGTGATATTTTAGCTTTTGTAAATATATTAGCTGGTTTCTACTGTGATTTTCTTGTATTGCTATTTGTGCTTTCAAGAACTCCTAACAGTGTATTTATCTAAAATACCTATCAAGCATCCAAGGGCAAACAAAACAACACCTGTCTCCTAGGTCAGAAGGATGGCTTTATTTATTGTGCAATTTAGGGTGAGACCCTCCTTCCTTACAGCCTTACTAATAGACCCCCAATTTCTTATCTAACCATTTCTAGGAATGTAGATTGAGCATATAATTTCCCTTCTTGACTAGCAACCGATCATTAACACTCATTTGGGTTTTAAAAGAAAGCCTGATGGTCATTGCCTAAGGAAAATTCTTACCTGCATTTATGACCCATAAGAATTCAAGCCTTGTGACTTTGCTCTGCAGGGGAATTGCTATGGCTTGTGTTTATAACTGAACACCTCAGAGATTGAGGGAAACTGAGGTATAAAGAGAATGAAGAGAGGATATTGAAGATTTTGGCTGGAGAGGATTTTTGACTAGAGAACTGGAGGTCAGGATGGAAGATGAAGAAGAGCCAGACAGGAAAGTACTAGTTGGGTAAGAACAAGATGAGAAGGACCTGGATGAGGCAGAATTAAATGAGAGAATTAAGATAGATCTTAGAGGGAACAGTAGATAAACATAGAGAGAATTTAGGCAAGAAAGGAGCTAGGCATGAGAATAGGACTGTAGCTGTGTAGGTAGGATTCTATCTCTGAGGAATAGAGTAGATGGACAAAGAGCGTGGTGTACTTAGATTCATTTCTCAAAAACAGTTCATAGTTTCTCTTCTGAGCCCCTGGGAAGTATATTATTAAGGCAGGTCCTTTTAATATTATAAAAGACTCCAAAAAGATGACACCTCTTAATCCTTCCTAAACAGTTCTGCTAGCCAAGGAGCAACATTCAAACACTGAATCTCTGGTGGCCATTCTCATTCACACCACCACACTGTGATCTGAGCCTTTAAAGCATTATGGTTTTCTATTTATCCTGTGTATTCAATACTCTGTTGGTCCTACTATCATCTATGTATAACTGTAGACTGCTCTTAGGCTTACAGGATCTGCCTCATCTTTCCTCCACCTCCTCCTTAGGCTTACACCATGGGTTGCTGCCATTCTTTCTTAGTTTCAGGCATATTGGCATTTTGTTACTATCTTAGGCACTTCAAGAATATTTCACATATTATTTTGTTCTCTCTGTTTCTCACCACTTTTTTTCAGTTTCTCACTCACCAGTCTGAAACTAACATCTTTCTACTAAACTGCCGTATGGCACATGGCATAATGCTCTAGTTGTTGAATATAGCGGTGAATGTTTGCATCACATTTGTGTCTACCACTGTTTAAACTCCATATCTGAAGTGATATCTTTTACCATTGTTTTTTCTTTAATGTTAAAATCAGAACATGATATGTAAGCAACTATTCATGGCATTGTGGAATATCATTTCTTTAAAAGTCTGGGAGATAGAGGGTGGTAGATTAATGTTTATTCTCATACGAGATAACAAAATTCTTGGCACTGTAGAAATGATCTGTTTATAACAAAAGAAGATTTTCTCAAAGGAAAACAAAGATTTTTAAGAACTATAAGTTTTTATGTCTAAAAAGTTCTCACAAAATTGTAAGAATTATCAATACTTCTCAAATTGTCTTTTCTGTATGGTTCAACAAAGAAATGATAATTATATGAAGGACTAAAGTATCTGGGCACAGCAGCTAGGATCACTCAAAGGTGAGATATATTAGGCATACCTGAAGCCTATAAAATACAAAAGAATTAGAATCATTAAGTCCAGTTAAATCAGTATCTTAAATATTTATCTCCCCTTTACATAGTCCATTACCACTGTCTCAGAAAGGCTTTTATAATTTCTTAACTGTAATGTTTCAATTATCTTTTTATAATGTTCCTGAATTTGATATTTCCATAATTCATTCTTCCTTCATGCGTTCACCAATTAATCTTTTATAGTAAGTTTGACTAAGTCCCTCTCTGGTTCAGAATCATTTATTTGCCTTATGGCATCTCCATCCTAAAGTTCAGAACTCCTCAAACTCACAAAGTTCTTGATGTGGTACGATGTGGTACCTGATTTTTTTTTTTTTTTTTTTTTTGCATTCTCCTCAATACCATTATTGTACCCTACAGCAACACTCAGGGTGAGTCTTCAGGATCCATTCTAGCTGCTCAATTTGCCTCTAGATTTGTTTTATCTGCTTTAATGTCATTTTTTTTCTTCTGAGGCTGAGTGTTACCTTTTTTGATGCCAGACCAGCATCCCTACTACTCTCTCCTACTTGGTAATATTGTCTGCTTCTCACAACTTCAGGAAGCAACTCCACAAGCACACTTTTTTTTTTTTTTAAAAGAAAGTGTGTTTTCCTACCTTGTTATCCAAATCTATCATGAAGAAATAGAAAATACAAACTTAAGTATGATTCTCTTTAAAGATCATTTTAATTTTCTCTTTATTCCCTTCAAGTTATTTTTTATGATTAAATAAGCCTGTTATTCTCTAGCTTTGTTTTACTGATTATATATCTGTTTGTTCATGTTTTATAAACCTGCATTGTAATGTGAATGCTGGATGCAAACTGAGGTCCTGATACTGAGCATCAGACAATCGTAACCCTGAAATAATCTCTCTACCCCCTGTTGATACCATTTTTATTTGATGATTCAGATGACATTAAGTTTCTAAATTTTATTCTTTTACCTATTTATCTATGTGGAGATATTATAATTGCATTCTTCCGTTACTACAAATATATGTTTAAGGATTACCTTCATACAATGACTGCATTACCTCAATCCCATACCAATTTCAGTCCTTCCAGACTCTGTTTCATTCTGTTAATGAGAAGCATTTTTCCCTCTCTTGCAGTCTAGTTTTATCACAGTTTTCATTTACTTTCATGACACAAATTGGTATATTTGTGTGCTGTAGAATAATCCTTTTGTATACTGTGAAGATGTTTTTCTTTTACTAGTTTAATAAAAAGCCAAGGCAGAAAGAGATTAGGTAGGAAAGCGAGACTGAGAAAATGATAGGAACAAGAAGAGGAAAGTTGCCTGTCAGATGCAGAGGGAGCAGGAGATGAACGTGTCATGTTGAAAAAAAGATACCACCATGTAGTAGAGCATAGATAAGAAATATGGGTTAATTTAAGTTGAAAGAGCTAGTTAGTAAGAAGCCTAAGCTAGTGGCTGATCATTTATAATTAATAATTATAAATGTGTGGTTATTTAGGAGTGGGCTGGTAAGACAGAAAACTCTGCCTACATTTGAGAACTTTGCTATTTTATAACTGGGACTTCCAGTTCATGTTTTATCTTTTATTCCTAAAAAAGTCTTTAAGTATTTAATAAATATTAATTTAGTTTTTTATAATATTCATCCATTTGAAAAAAACTGTTTGAATATATGTATTGAGTTATATATCCAATACATTTTAAATAATTATAACTTTTAAAGATGAGTCTACATCATGGGTTTCAGATAAAACTGGAGGATACCAAAATTCACTAATCAATTGTGAAAATCCACAGTTGTTTATTCCTTAAAAGCAAGAAATCCTCTTTTACTTAATTGCTATTGCTCACTGAAATTATAAAATGTATGATTAGAGTTGTTGAGAAATTTGAAATGCTCAGGTGTTTGGAATTATGTATGAACACAGCCTCCTGGTGTTTTTATAGAGACATCATTTGAAAACAGTGTCCATTGCTCGATAAATTATTCCATAAAACAATTATTTGGTAGATGGTTACTTTAGACTCATCAATTCATTTGATTAAACCCTAGTACTAATGAGGTCTGAACAATCAATTTTGTCCCACATCGATCCTTTTGATGTAGTTGATGTCTATTTAACTTCTTAGGTGATTTTCTTGCAAATGTATGCTTTGGACTACAAAATGGACTTAGCTAATGAAGGATCAATCAAACCTGTCAAGGTTATTCAAATTTAACTCAAATTGTTGCCAAAATTCCTTTTTATAAATGTTAATCATTTAATAATAATAGATAATTTTATACCAGTCAGTTCTCCCAAATGAGTATTGGAATTCTAATAATTAAATCAGCATTTATGTCCCATATCACTGTTAGGGTGAATAAAATAAATGCTTTGGTTATTTAAAATTAATGTAAATTCTTTCAAAATCTCTAGGCCATCCTTGGCATCAATAATTTTAGAATGACTTGTTTGACTTTTTATTAATACTGCACATTTCTAATATTTCATCATCGTATTATTTTTTTCATCAGATTATTTTCACTTTTCAAAATTTGCATTTGTATTATAAAAATCAATAGTAGAAAGAAAATAAATGCTTACTGTATGGTTGTAGGGTAGGCCCATGACACTGTTCTATAATCAATATATTCTTGTAGATTATTATAGGTTAAGTTTACCAGTTGAGAAATGGAAACCTTATTTACTGGGTACATATCACAATGATGTGCTTCAAAGGTATCAGTAAGTAATTACAAGACTAACGAGTTATCTAAGATGGTGAAGTGTTTGCTCTATAACCATATAGACCCCAGTTTGATCACTAGAACCCATGTGAAAAATGGGCATGATGGTATGTACTTACAATGCCAGTTCTATGCAGGCAGACATGGGTAGAGTCCCACGGCTCACTGCTCAGCTAGTCTAAACATGGAAGCTTTAGGCCAATGAGTAACCATATCTCAAAAAATAATGTGGACATGTTTCTGAGGATTCATGAGGAAACCCAAGGGATTCCTCTGTTCACCGTATACATGTGGACAAATACATATTCATATTTATATACACATAATTGCAGTCAAAAAGTATCAATAATACCATCTGGCCTATGGTTAAAGTTTTGTGGAACCCTAAATGCATTAATTAGGATTTGTAACTATTAGTTACTTTGCTGTTGCTATAATAATATATCATGACCAAGGCACCTTATAGAAAAAAATAGTCTATTTTGACATAAGTTCCAGATGGATGAGATGGCAGCAACTGGCAGGCATGACAGCAGGAAAACTGGGAGCTAACATCTCAAACTACAAGCATGGAATAGAGAAAGTATACTGGAATCGGAGTAAGGCTTTAAGCTCTCAAAGTCCAGGTACACACTTCCTCCTGCAAGGCCTTGCTTTCTAAGCCCATACAAGAGAACCACTAACTAGGAAGCAAGTATACAAAAAGAAAAAAAAAATGAGGGAGATTTCTCATTTAAACCACTGAATTCCACGTCCAGACTCCACATACCTCATGATCATATCATAATGCAAAATAAATTTGTTTCAATTTCTAACACTCCCATAGTCTTTCCCAGTCTTAATATTGTTTCAAAATCCAAAATCTAAAGACTCTTCTGAGACTCAAGGTCATCTCTTAATTGTAGTACTCGTGAAACCCAAAAGTAAATTACATCCAATTAATGACACACTATATACATTATCACTCAAAGTGGGTAATGATGTCATAGTAAGGAAATACTGAACCAAAGCAAGACCAGAAAAAGCAAGGCAAACATAAATTCCTGTTCTCCAGAACCTGCATCTGGGACTTTAGTTTCAAATGTCTTAGATGACTCTATCCCTGTAGTTTTGCTGTCTGCAATATACACCTCTCTCACGCACTGTTTCTACTCTATGTGTGCAGGTATCTCTTATCTCCTAGGCCCACTGTCTCCACCATCTGGGATTCTCAATTGCAAGCCAGGTTTCATATGCACAGTCCCATGAAATGGTCTGTTACAGCCCTGTGGGGCTGAAGGTCTTTACACCATAATACTCATGCTACATATGGCATGGCACTCTGAGATGCCAAAGGAAGAATCAGTGGTCTTTCACTCCTGCAACCTCCATGTTTTAAATATAACACTAGTTTGACAACTGCTGTGGGATGTTGTGTATGGCAAATGTGTTGCTCTGATTGGTCAATAATAAAATACTGATTGGCCAGTGGCTAGGCAGGAAGTATAGGCGGGACTAACAGAGAGGAGAAAAGAAAGAACAGGAGGCAGAAGGAGTCATTGCCAGCTGCAGCCAGGACAAGCAGCATATAAAGATGCCGGTAAGCCATGAGCCATGTGTCAAGGTATAGATTTATAGAAATGGATTAATTTAAGCTGTAAGAACAGTTAGCAAGAAGCCTGCCATGGCCATACAGTTTGTAAGCAATATAAGTCTCTGTGTTTACTTGGTTGGGTCTGAGCAGCTATGGGACTAGTGGGTGACAAAGATTTGTCCTGATTGTGGGCAAGGCAGGAAAACTCTAGCTACAGACAACAGTGCCAAGTTCAGCTTCTAGCTCAGGATGAACCCTGGCATTCCTGAATCTCACTAGCTGCAGTGACATTATAGTCAAAGAAAATATCTTACTCTTAAGAGTTGAAAGCTTTGCTGAGTGGGGCTACTGGCCGCCCTCTCTAAAAGTTTGGCCCAACCATAAATAATTGTTTACCTTGTAAAATCTCAGTGCTAGCGTCTGGATTTTGACATCGTATTAGAATCCTAGAAATTTTACTGAGGTCTTTCGATTTTGGTTGGATTTATTTCCTATCCTCTGATGCCCATATGCTTAAGGTGATTGGTACCTCCTGATCATTTGGACAAGTCAGCATGCTATCAATATAGTAGAACCATTTGCTATTTTGTGGACGCAGCAGACCATAAAGATCCCCTGAACTAAGTTATGGCACAGAATGGTATAATAACATACCCTTGAGGTAATAAAGCAAAAGGTATACTTCTGGTTGGAACTTTGGACTAGCAAAGTGGTTGCATGCTGCAAGCAGAGATTAAAGGACTTTCTTAGCAGGAGCTTGGAAGACAGTGTTGCTGAGAACAATGCATTCAATGGAGAACCATTAAAATGAGTCTGTTAGCCGCTGTGCTATAGGCCATTCTTGTGATATCTTTGTAAAGAACCTAGACTCTGCAGGCCTAGACCAAATTGCTTCTGGTGGCCTCCACTGACAAATGTCAAGAAAAAAGCATTTGGCAAAACAATAAATGCAGACTACTTATCGAGAGATGTTAATCTATACAAATTAAGGCACCATATCTAGTAGAGGAACTACAGTCAGAGTCAGTACTTAATTAAGTGTGTGATATAAAATTGTCATTCTCTATGATCCGTATGTCTTCTCAAATAAGCCAAGTAGAAGAGTAAAGAAAAAGATGGGGTAGCAACCACTACCCTTGTTTTTTTTTTTTTTTTTTTTTTTAAATTCTTGATGATAGCACTGATTTCTGTAACCCCTTCAAGATGAAATATTAGATTTGGTTAACTATTTTCCCTGGTAGAAGCAACTCCAATGACTTCTATTTGTCCTTTTCAAATATATTAAATCCTACTCCTATGCTCAAGTCATATTTTGTTAAATTTTTACATGAGACACAGTATCTTCATGTTCTTTGCTTTTTGGAAAAATTTATCCACATACTTGTTCCATAAATGTCTCTTTCAGAATTTCTTCAATTACACTCCTTCCAAGTCCTTACTGCCCATCAAGCTATTGACTACATCCTGTGAATCACTATGCAGACACACATTGGGCCACTTCTTATTCCAATCAAAATATATTAATGTGTGCAATGCCCAAAGTTATGTTCACACTGAAATTCTCCTTCACCAGTGTCCTGTAGGGTTGTCCTGGTAAGGCATAGTAGTATTGCAGGTGTCCATTTCTGGATGATGTCTGCATATTATACAGAACCATCAATAAACCAGGCCCTAAGCTACTCTTCCTCAGCAGCATATCATAGGACACTCCTCATCAGGCAGTAGGTGCATGCTTGGAAACAGAAGGCGTTTTAAAGACGAAGAAATCATAGGCAACTGGGTGACTAATTCACAGTATGCACTCAGGATTGGCTCAGGCCCAATCAGGCTTCCAATATATAATGGATCGCTGCTGCTCACATCCAATTTTGTAGCTTGGTGAGTTAGATAACGCTCAGCTTCTAATGATCAGGTCTCACGGTAACTGGTGATTCATAGTCATATGCTCATTTTCTGCTAAGGTTCAGCAGCAGGCCCAGAGGTATCTCAAAAGTAGAATAATAAACGACAGATCCTGAACTAAGGTTGTACTGCTTCAAAATTGAAGCTTAGCCATATGGACTCTTCTGGATGATTTGATAAATAAATGAGTAAAGGGTTTAAGTAGTTACTTGTTTTAGAAGTATCAGGAACAGTAGATACCTTTGGTTCATTGAAGCAGTTATACTATTATTAAGCTTTAAGTTACTTCAATCTTCTTGAGGATAAAGGCAGAAAAATTGAAACTGGTTTTAAGAAACATTACACATTTCAATAAAAATAAAACACAGCTATGAAAATATAACATTATGAAACCATTTCTCACTGCAGGTAGCATCTTAGAGCATAACACAGAAGTTATATTAAATTATGTGGAGAGTATAGCACAGAAGTTATATGAGAATGTTCTGCTGTTTGCTCTCAATGAATGCAGGCAAGTGAGTTTATGCATGGCTCAAATTCAAACAAAGTAACAATCACAAAGATTGCAACCCCTTTGACCATTTTCAACACATTCCATTGCTGTGAACTGCAGAGAAATGGCGGGATTTGTAAATGAGACTTGGAAGTTTTTTTTTTTTTTTTTTTTTTTTTTTTTGTTGTTGTTATTTGGAGCTGAGGACCAAACCCGGGGCATTGTGCTTGCTAGGCAAGTGCTCTACCACTGAGCTAAACCCCCAACCCCCTGGATGTTTTTGAAGACAAAGTAACTTTGATTCAATTCATCAGACAGGCTGAATACCTTTGTGTTTCTCTTTTTAATAATGCCATTGTCACTGCTTGTTTGAGATTAAGGAAATATGGATTTTTTTTTAATTTGACTTATTTTCTGTTTATCCAAAGGCTATTTACTCCTCAGTGAATGTTTTTGTAGATCTAGAAATTAGTTACAAAAGGATAAAGTAAAGTTTCCTCCTTTAAATAATTTGTCATTCTCATGGTGAGGCACAATGGAATAAAAATTCAAGAACCTCTGGAAAACTGTTTGTGGTAGAGGTGAACTCTGCATGTAAACATGATAGGTCAGAGTTGAGTTGGCAGAAGGCTTGATACCTATGTTGAATCTTGATTAACATTTAATAGTTTGAACACATACAGATGGTATTATTTTATCCAGGAAGCATTCTCAAAGTGTAGTCAATGAACCAAGACTGCTTCAGAAAACCAAAACCAATCAAAATGCAGAACTGTGGAGCCGAGCCCCAATAGAATCATCCACCAAACATTCCTGCACCCACGGCTAAGAAGCACTGCAGAAGAGGTCCAGTAAGATTTTAAGAAACAGAGAATCAAGCAGTTTTCTGTGAGATTGTGTCTCTTAGTAAAATCAGAAGCTACACCCATAGAGTTGCACCAATATGACTGCCCATCAACAAGAATGATGCCAGTGGACATGCCAAAATGGATAGAGCAAAGTCTACGAGGCCTCAACCCTACACTAAGAATTGGAGGCAACTAAGGAAAAGAAAGCTGGGAGCAGGAAGAGCACACAAATTAGTTGTCAAGTGCCAGTTACTTTGATAACAATACATGCAAGTGACATTATGTGGGCTGAACATGTTATATTTAGCTCTATATGCATGCAATAACAATTAGTTAAAAAAGAGGTCACAAATTCAAAGAGAAGTGGGGATGAACATTTGGGAAGGCTGGAAGGGAGGAAAGGGAAGTATAAATGCTGTAATTATATTAATCTAAAAAATTGAAAGTTAAAAAACTGAAGTATTCATTAAAATTGAAAAAAGTAATGTTTATATGTGTGTGTACATATATACATGTACATATACAGAGGAAAGCATTTAATTGAGAGCTTGCTTACAGTTTCAGATGGTCTGTGACCATCGTGGCAGGAATCAGACAGACATTGTGCTGGAGCAGTAGTGGAGAGCTTTACATCCTGATCTGCAGGCAGAAGGCGGAGCAAGAGAGACACAAATGAATCATCATAATTTTCTCATTTCAAATTTTATAGTATGTTCTTTAAATTTTTAAAATGTTGTTTAAAAACCCATAATGATACTTTTGAAGCTACTTGTGTGATCATCTCTAAACTTCCCCTCTTCTTGCCCTAATGACGCTATCATCTTAAGTCTGAAGCTGTTTTAATCTGTGCATTGCCTACTTACATACCTTTTAGAGGGAGAGCCTCAGACATGCACAATTTTTTAAATCATACATAATAATAATGAATATTTTTATTTTTATTCATCCATGTGCCTTTTTTCCTGTAGTCATTTTTTTGCTATCCCTTTAAAAAAATACTCTGCTTTGGTTCAAGTAGAAGTGGTAACTGTATTTATTCACAGATTGCCACAGTTCTTAAAAAAAATTATCCTAAACTATCTTAAATACCCTAGTTTCTGGCCTGCTAAAAAATATTTATCAATAAGTGATCATATCCAATTGCTTCATTAGCTTGTTAGTATAAATAGATGTTATCCTCCACACTGTGCCTTCTTGTTACCAAGATGGTACATGTTCCTGGCATTATACTCCCTCCTTGTTTCAATGTCATCATTGGCAGAGTAAAGTAGATGTCAACAAATACCAGCTACTCCTTGTGAGTCTGCCTCATCGATACTTCCAGCTTTGTGACACAACCTGCAGGACCCCAGTTCTTAAAAGAAGTTTAAACAAAATCAATTGTACATCTTTCTTCAAAGTAGTGACCAAAATGTTCCGTCCTTTAATTTTGTGTTCCTGAAGCTGAAGATTTGAAGGCATTTGTACATCTCTTTGCCTATTATGTACATAATTTTGCATATATCTTCATGTATTCCATAGTTAGCCATTTATCCATTCTTAAAAATCTCCACTCCGGAATTCCATGCCATTCATTCTCAACCCCTCCTCCCATTCAATGTCTTTCCTCTTTACTTTCTCTGTACAAAATCTAGCGGTGCTCTGAATTCATTCACACGTGTGTGTGTGTGTGTGTTCTTAGACATTATACTAGAAGATATGCCAGCATTCTTGTTTTTCGCTTTGGATACCATTAACACATTGCTTCTCACCCAGTCTTTAACGCTTGTTAGTGTATCCTACCTTCTCACTGATATCCTTTTTTATTCTTTTTCTTTCTTTTGTTGTTTTTGTTTTTGTTTTTCAAGACAGGGTTTCTCTGTGTAGTTTTGGTGCCTGTCCTGGATCTCACTCTGTAGAACAGGCTGGCCTCGAACTCACAGAGATGCTTCTGGCTCTGCCTCCTGAGTTCCTGGATTAAAGGCGTGCGCCACTACCACCTGGCTGTGCCTTCTTTGTTTTGTAAAATACTAGCGTCTACATTAATAGCTGTAATTGTGAAGATGCTAATATTCTTTCATAGATAACAGGTATTTCAATATCAGTAGTGTCTCTTATTGCTAGTACTTTCTCCATTCTTCATCTTCCTTTTTCATAATACTGACTCTTTTTCTAGTTTAGCTTTCCCCAACACACAAAAGTTTATACACTAGAATTTTATGTTTTACCTAAATTCAGTTTAATATACAAAAAGTACAGGGAATGAAAATCAAATAGCCCTGTTGAAGAAATTCATCATGGTGCAGCTACCGAAACCTTGGTAGCAACCGTTTTGCCAAGCAGGTGATACTGGTACATTTTTTGAGAAAAATTATTGAAACAGTCAACTGAACTCAATGCACTAGCTACTGAGAGAAGATATTTTCCTCTCGGGTTTCGGGTATCTAAGATCTCTGTAGACGGGCCACACATTCAAACTTGCTACAACCTTCACATGTTTCACGTACCTGGAAATAATCCCCCTCTTGGATTATGGTACAAAAATTTTTCTGTCTTATTACTGCCTGAGACACATCTCTTTGTCCATGGATCAAATTGTAATATCCTTGGATCTGTCTGCCACCTTCTTCTGTCTTTCAACACCTCCTATTTGGGATTCTAGTTCTCACATACTAGAACAGATTTCATATGAAATAAAATATGTAAATAAAAACAGCAGTGAGTTGCCACTGCATGGTTTATGAGGATCTAGCACTCAAGATTGACAGTTCTTATTTTGAGGGAAGATGGGATTTTCTGACTTATGCTGGTAACATGACATGGTTTAGGCATCACTGAGAGAATACAATAGCTTCTTAAAGATGAGTACAACTGTACCGAAGATTTAGCATATGAGAACATATGAGAAATTTCTGTTCATTTTTCAATTTTCTTGTAATTCCTTAAAATTTCATTCATATTAAACAATAAAATACTTATAGTCAAAGTAAAATTTTGTAATTTGAATAAAGATAACCAACGAAAATACAAATAATTACTCATATTTATTTTAATTTTAAAGTGTGTGTGTTTGTGTGTGTGTGTGTGTGTGTGTGTGTGTGCCTGAGTATACATATGTGTACCACATGGATGGAGGAGTCTGTGTATGTCAGAAGAAGAATCGAATTTCCTGGAGTTGGAGTTCCTGAGAGCTTTGAGCCACCCTGTGGGTACTAGGAACAGAACCAGGGTCCTTTGTAACATCTGCAGGTGCTTTTAACTACTGAGTTATTTCTCTAGTCCCTATTTAAGAATTACATCAAAATGTGTAAAAATTCATTTCAATTCATTAATAAAGATATAACTAATATGTACATATTTTCTTAAATTTAAAATCACAATAAATATTTTAGAAATATTGTCAAATATTATAAATTTTAATATATAAGCTCAAATGAAATCCCACTAAAGTCTGTATACATGTGTGGCTATATAATTCTTTTTTCTTTCATCTTTAAAAAACTGTGGATATTTAAAGAATGGTTAACAAGAGTTTGGCTAGAAATAGAAAAGACAAGCTCCCAGAAGACTGAGATATTGCGCAGATAGCATAATTAATATCAAATTTGGTACAATAGAACATTAAAAAACCTTATCTTTATAACAACATGCTGAATTAAGTCAGAAGAGTTCACTAACCAGAAAGGATATATGCAATCTGTATAACTGATAAAAGATAATCATTAAGATACTAGATACAAATCTTGCACTCACAAATGAAGAAAAAATACACAAAGAATGAAGATTCATAAACAAGAAGCAATGGAAGAGAACACGTCTGGTGTCTAATATATATGATCAATGAAGACTCATAAACAAGAAGCAATGGGGGAGAACAGGTCTGGTGTCTAATAAATATGATCACACTGTCAATATGTTTGTAAAGAGGGAAAATGATTATATTTTAGTAAAACAATTAAGAAATTAAAAATCCTGGTTTGTTTTTTTCTTTCTTTGAATGGAAAGTTCTACACAATCCTGATCAGATTGTTTGCAATGAATTTGGGACAGCTGGTTGTCGATTTGGGAAAGTTCACAATTTACATACTGCACACGTCAGCAGACCTACTCCTAAGAGTTTTATCACAAAAACTCTGCATCTTGGAATATTATTAAATCAATCAAAAGACTGGCAAAATTACCAATTTAACATAGCATAATAACTAATAGAGTCCTCCCAATGAGATTTAGCCATCCGAAATATTTAATATTGACTTCTAAAAATAAATATACTATTGTAGCTTTGGTAAATGCTAGTAGAGTAAGCCACATGAGTATGTAAACATGCAAGAAACAGGAAATGTTTTTCTTTTCTTTATTGGAATTTGATTAAGCTCTGCTTGAGTCAGTGAATGAAATCTGCACACATCCATGTTGATGTTGATAATATGCCAAATATCTAGTATTGAATGAGCCAAAGAAGTCAACATGTACAAGTTATTGAGCTCCAGTGAATAAATACTGTGGTTTGTGGACAATCACAGATCTAATATAATTAAAATTGAACAAAATTTTAAACTCAAAAAGACAGTAATTTCTGAACACTTTATTATGGAAACACAGAAATACACAGATATAATATACAGATGAGTCATTCTACCTGTAATGCCTCATAGTCCCTAAATATTATAATGCGTATTTGAAAATTGTTGTTTCAGTATATGCATGCCATAAATATGGTAATGTTCCCTCTGATTAGTACATTTGGACATTTTAACTCATACACAAAATGTTAAATATTTCTTTTTCTACGAAGATCGCAGATATGCAGAAAAAGATTGAAAAATGTGGGAAGGGAAATGAGGTCACAGAACCAAAAATTCTTCCAGTAAGAGAAATGCACCAGTAGGATGAGCACAAACAAGACAGCATAGGGAAGAAGGGAGATGTATGTAGAAGCTGGCTTATAAATGAGCTACCTGAACTGTTCTGTAATAACATTCACAGCAATCTGCTGTCCTGCTAAGATCGGTGGCCGTGCGCCTGCACAGCAAAAACAAGGGAGACACAAGGGCTGTATCATAAAACACACTCTTCCGTGAATCTTAGTAGTGCCTTCATAGAGCGGTGTGCAGAATATACACATTAGCTAGTTGTTTCAAACACAGATTTACTCAGTGTGCCTGGTTCTAATGAGGAAAGTAAAGGCAGAGCAACAGAAATCAGAATCCCTTTAAATCATAGGGACAATCTTTCCATTTGAATACCCAGGAGCATGATGGGAAAAGTCAATGGATCATAAAAATTGAATAATTTTAGAGTAAGTAAAACTTACTGTCTTTCATTAAACATTGTATAATGTTAGAGTTCCGGAATTTAATTAAATTTTAATAGCAGTATTATATACAATGATGATTTAAGAAAATTGTAGGTAAGTGGTGCTTCACAACTTTATTCCCAGTCCTTGGGAGGTTATGGTAGAAATTGCAGGCCAATTTGTGCTACTTAGTGAGGCTCTTTTTCAGAAAATTAAAGGGATAGAGGTAGTGAGAAGGGAAGGAGGAGGGAGAAAGAACCTGCAAGAACCCAGGGATTCTGCACTAAGCAATAACTGGCAGGGGGAGAGGTGACCAAAACTAAAAGAGAAGACCTCACTACGAAAAAGTAATGATTTTTTTTTTATTAACAGGGGCTATAAAAGACTTTAAATAGAAGAACACAAAAGAATAATGAATAGGAGACAAATTTACAGCACATAGCCTCAGAACTATGACTGTAAAGTTCCCTCTAAAACTCAAATTGAAATTTAACTGTCTCTCAGATGGTAACTGGGAGGAAGGACTTTTAGAAGTGACTAGTTCACAAGGACTCTACACTTAGGAAAAGATAATATAATTATCACAAGAGCAACTTCATTATTGAGAAATAGCTTTGTTGTTAAAGCAAAACATTAACTCTCTCTGTCTCTGTCTCCATCTCTTTGTCCATCTTTCTGTCTCTGTCTCTCACTCTTCTTCCATGTGCATACAAAGGATGTATATTTCTTTTGAAAATAATGACACAATGAGATCTCCTCACTAGACACAGTCTAAAATTTGTAGATTTCTCAGACTCATGAACTGTCCAAATGAATTTATTTTTTGTTATAAATTTTATAGTCTGTGGCAGTTGGTTATAGCAACATAAGGTGGACTGAGATCCCCAGCCAGCAGCATTCCTGGAAAAAACTACAAGCACAGGTTACAACTTGAGATAATGCATATTGAAGTATAAATTTATATGCACCCCTATAGAAACTAATTTACATGTTATAATTACCTTTCCAACCATCTTTCACTAGATAAATATACACTGTTAAGAAAGCTTTAATGTATTACATTTTTTTTTTACAAAATAAATTTGCTTTATGGTATTGCTTAATCTTTTGAAGGAAATGCCCAAACCCCCAGATGCTTCATTAGACACAAAAATCAGGATTATTTAAAGTTGAAATTTTTTTTCATGTGAAAGAATGCTTCCTAACAGTAGCTAAATTAATGACACCAGTTTTCAAGTAATTGCTACACAATTACTCACGTCTTAGAATTCTGCATTTATTTTAAATTGGGTCTGTGCTAATGTGAAGCTGACTTTGGAGCAAACAGGATGAGAATTAACACCCTGGTGACTCCAGTAGAAGGTTACTGTTTTCAGTTGACTCAACTTCTGAAAAGTTAATTTCTGTCATTTCTGGAGATAGCACGTGACCAAGTCATGGGTATTTAAACAATTTATCAAGCACAGAAAAGGAAAAGGTGTTCTTGGCCCTTTGGAGAAACAGAAACCTTCCAGATGTGTATGTAAATACCAACAGGAAAAGAAAAATAAATGGGCACATGGTTGAACAAAAAGACATTTCAGCAATTACAAATAAGGGATAATTTTTTATGTGCCTATTAACATCAAGCGATGACTATAGAAGACCCGTCATTTGACAAATTCTTGCCTGCCAGATCTGTGACCTTCTCTGACAACTGATTCTCTATCCCCACTTGGATGTGTACTACTGAGTTCAGGAGACCTGGGATGCAGTGCACCTAGAAGGACATGTGAGCAACCCAACCAGCAACTGAATTTCTTCTTCCCCTGTGTAGCTGGAGCCCAGGAGCTTCCCATGCACTGAGGTTGGACATAAAGTAGATCGTGTCTTACTAGTGTGCTCCTTAGACCTGGTCTGGAAAAATAGGTCCTACCCTATCACTCCTGTGAGTAACCAGATTTATGCAGTGTGTGAAGATTTAATATGATGCTTTCAAGAACAGAAAAATCCAGTAAAAAAAAAAAAATTCAGGATACACCATGACTAAAATCACAGACAGCAAGTACCCTTTAGCTATAAATTTTATTCCATTGTGTAAAGATGATGCATATATGCTTATACCCTTCTCCTTGGCATAGGTTACTGGGAAGTATGTGTACATTCATGTTTATTATGTTTTCATAAATATGCCAGGAGAAGCTGAGAAATGGAGGGTGTCTGACAGTAAATATGCTCTTGCGTTTTATACCTGAGCATTTCTTTTACTAAGAAGAATGTGTTTTTATATGAAATACTTCAAGATGGTCATAAAATTTTTTCTTCAAGCTGTTTTTATTTTTGCTTATATTTCTATTCACTATTTAGGTGACTGTTGAAATGTCACTCCCGAGAACCTCCAATATATATGCCTATGTCTATTTCAGATTACTGTGGGTAATTTTGACAGTTCTTTTTCTGTTTGTATGAATATGTACTACAATACCTAGTATTAGAGAAAAATTGCATAGACACTCTGCAACATGAATGTGCAAACACACACAGTAAGGATGTTTAAAAAACCAAAACCCAAATCCTATTTAGTCATAAAAGTTGAAATCAGTTGAACACTAAAATTACTTTTTTGTAACTGCCATTTTGCTTCTTTTGCTGTATTCAACCAGCTTAGTGACCTGCATTCTTAGTGTGACTGACCAGAAAATGTTTAAATAACATATTTTGAGTCACTAAAGATCAACAATGAGATTTGAATTTTTCTTATAAAGCCAATATTATGAAAGATCCTATAGCTCTAGAAACATGTAATCTGGGTGTAACAGCCACTAACAAAGAGATTGATATATTTCCTTGCTCTGGTCTCTATACAGGAAAATGTCTGTGATAAAAACTGAGAAGGTCATCAGCAAATATGTGCAGTATGAACATATGCTACATTCATATTCTGGAAAATTCAAAGTCAAAAATTGTTCACACACACTGGTCAATAACTGTTGCAAAATCCTTCTGGATGAGTAAGTACTAGTTTCATATAGTAGAGACTTCACACAGATATACCAAAGAAATAACAATCAAGAATCCTCCAGAGCAAAAGCAGAATTTCAAATCTAAAACTTGACTGTATTAATCAGACATAGTTTAAGAAATAAAGCTAAATAATTATTTAAGGAGAATAAGATAAACATTCTGATGAACATACATATTCAACTAAAGTTGTAGACTTTAAGCAAGAATTTAATGAAAACTTAAAAAGGATTTAATTGAAAAAAATTCAACCTTAAGACAAATTTTAATTAGAAGCTAAGTCATTCTTTAAAAAGAAAACTAATTGGGGGACTCAGAAGAGTTAAAAAAAATAAAGGAAAACATTAAAAAATAGTTAACAGACCATACCAGTCAGAATCGGTGAGCCATCTCTTTGCCAGTAGAACTATACCCTTCCCTAGATTCTATCCCTGGAGACTCTTCCCCAGGCCCAAGCTGTCCCAACTAGTCCTGGGCCCACTGCCGGGGGCCTTGATTCCAGCCCCAGGGGACTTTTGCCACTGAGATCCAGGCCACACCAGGAAGAACAGGTAAGTGACCCACCTTCCAGCAGAAAGTTCCCTCTCCCTGGATTCCATTCCTCTGGACCTTCTCCAGGCCAACACCATCCCAACTTGTCCCTGGCCGTGATGCTAGTAGGCCCTGACTCCAAACACAGCAGACTTCTGCCAAGAAGGCCCAGGCCATATAAACTAGAATGAGTAACTGACCTACTGTCCAAACCCTCCCACCTCACCCTCCTCCCCTCAGCCAGTCCTTCCTCAGAATTCCAGCAGAACCCATAGACACAAGAACAGTCTACACTAGTCAGAAGAATATCCCAGCATCACTATCCAGAGGCCAGGCTGGTCCTAGGTACCCCAGAAGAAGAATCAGACTTTACTGGAGGCCAGACAAAATCTAAAGACCCAAGAAGACTTCGATTTTACTGAACATGAGACTAGATCAAGAGACCCAAGATACCGAAATCCCAGCAGAGACAATCTACTAGACTAGAAAACTCATCAGCCATGAGAACCCTTGGCCAATTAGTCCAGAAGACCAGAGTAGAAACAGAAACCAGGGAACAAAACACTCATTCAACAAAGACAAACGCAGAAATCAACACTTGGACTTACAACCACCACAAATCCAGATGCCTAAATGCCAGTGTAAGAAATCAATCAATAACAGAAAGGGCAATATGGCACCACCAGAACCCAGCTATACTACAACAGTAAGACCTGAACATTTCAACACAGCTGAAGCAAAAGAAAAGGACGTTAAAATTTTTTATGAAGATGATAGAGGTCCTTAAAGAGGAAATATAAAAAAAAACTTTTAAAAATTGAGAAAAGACAAATCAAAAATAGGAGAGAATCAATAAATTGCTTAAAGTATACCAAGAGACCCAAGGGGAAAAAACAGTTGATGGAAACAAATAAAACTGTTTAAGACCTGAAAATGAAAATAGAAGCAATAAAGAAAACAAACTGAGGGGTTTCTGGAAATGGAAAATCTGGATAAGTAAACAGGAACTATAGAATACTAACAGAATACAAGAAATGGAGAGAGGACCACAGACATTGAAGGTACTATAGAAGAGATAGATCCATCAGTCAAAAAAAGTTAAATCTATAAAATTCCTAACACAAAACATCCAAGAAATCTGGGACGCCATTAAAAGATCAGATCTAAGAATAATAGAAATAGAAGAATCTCTGCTCAAAGGCTCAGACATAAAGGAAATCTTTCCAACCTACAGAAGGACATATCTATAAAAGTGGAAAAAGCTTACAGAACAGCAAATAGACTGGACCAGAAAAACGTCCCCATCCCACATAAAAATCAAAGTATTAAACATGTAGAAAAAAAGAATATTAAAAGTTACAATGGAAAAAGGCCAAGTAACATATAAAGGCAGACATATCAGAATTACACACAATTTTTCAATGGAGACTCTAAAACCTGGAAGAGCCTGGATAGACATCTTACAGACTCTAGGAAACCAGGGATGCCAATCCAGACTATTATTCCCAGCAAAACTTTCAGTCACCATAGATGGAGGAAACAAGATATTTCATGAAATGTCAAGGTTAATCAATATCAATCCACAGACCCAGCCCTACAGAAGGTACTAGAAGGAAGAATCCAACCCAAGGAAGTTAGTTATATCCACAAAAAACACAGACATTAGATAATTCCCCACCAGCAAAAACCAAAGAAGGGAAACACACACATACATACCACCACCACCACCAGCAACAACACTAACAACAAAAACAACAACTATAACAAAAATTGCAAGAATTAATAATCACTGGTCATTAATATCTGCAAATATCAATGGACTCAATTATCATTAAAAAGACATAGACTAACAGAATAGATATCAAAATAGGACCCATCCTTCTGCTGCATATAAGAAACACACCTCAACATCAAAGACAGTATTATCTCAGAGTAAAGGGTTGGAAAAAGATTTTCCAATCAAATGGACCTAAGAAGCAAGCTGGTGTAGCTGTCCTATTATCTATCAAAATAGACTTCAAATAAAAATTAATCAAAAGAGATAAAGGGTATTTCAAATTCATCAAAGGACAAATCCACAAAAATGATGTCCTATTTCTGAACATCTATGGCCTAAACACAAGGACACTCACATTTATAAACATTATTAAAGCTTAGATCACTTATCAAACCCCACACATTAAGATTGGGAGACTTCAACACCCTACTCTCATCAACAGACACAACATCCAGACAAAAACTAAACAGAGAAAAAATAGAACTAACAGATATTGTTACTTTTAGTAGACCTGAGGGATATCTGCAGAATGTTGCACACAAACATCAAAAATTATACCTTCTTCTCAGCACTGCATGGAACCCTCTCCAAAATTGACCATATACTTGACCACAAAGCAAGTTTCAGAAGATACAAGATAACTGAAATAACCCTCATGTCCTATCAGACCACCATGGATTAAAGCTGGATTCCAGTAACAGAAACTACAGAAAGCCTACAAACTCATGGAAACTGAACAACTCTCTACTCAGTTACCACTGGATTTAGGAAGAAAGAAAAAAAGTTAAAGCTTCCTAGAATTCAATGAAAAAGAGTGCACAACATACCTATACTGATGGGACACAATGAAAGCGGTGCTAAGAGTGAAGTTCATAGCACTAAGTGCCTTCATGAAGAACTTGGAGAAATCTCACACTAGCAACTTAGAGGCACACCTGTAAGTCATAGAACAAAAAGAAGCAAACACATCCAAGAGGAGTAGATGGCAGGAAATAAACTAAGGGCTGAAATGAATAAAATAGAAAAAAAAAGAGAACAATACAAAGAATCAATGAAACAAAAATTGGTTCTTTGAGAAAATCAAAACCCTTATTCAAACTAAATAAAAGTTGAAGAGAGAATATTCAATTTAACAAAATCAGAAATGAAAAGGGGGACTGTGGATGTAAACAACCATCTTATTAAATAAGAAACACAGAAACAATGTAAAAGAGAAAGCAGAGAGGTCAGAGCTCAGAGCTAAAATCTCACCCTTCCGCCTGTGGTGTCCCAGCTTCCCGAAAGAGAGCTATTTCCTGTCTGTAAGTCGCTTTTCCAGTCATTCTGCCTTCTCATTGGTTGTAAACCCAAACACGTGACTGCTTCATCACTGTCTGAATGTACAGCCCCCTAGGTCTTAAAGGCATATGTCTCCAATGCTGGCTGTATCCCTGAACACACAGAGATCTATGGGATTAAAGGTGTGTGCCACCACCGCCACACTCTTGCTATGGCTCTAATAGCTCTGACCCCTAGGCAACTTTATTTATTAACATACAATCAAAATCACATTTCAGTACAATTAGAATACCACCACAGGGGACATAACAACAGACATCAAGGAAATTCATATAATCATTAGGTCATACTCAAAAACCTATACCCCACAAAATTGGAAAATTTAAAAGAAATGGACAAAGTTCTTGATAGACTCCACATGCCACAATTAAATAAGTATTAGATAAACAATTTAAAGAGATGTATAACCCCTAAGAAAATAGAAGCATTCATTAAATGTCTCATAACCAAAAAAAAAAAAAAGCCCAGGGACAGATGGTTTCAGCACAGAATTCTACCAGACTTTCAAAGAAGAGTTAATATTAGTACTCCTCATTTTTTTCCACAAAACAGAAACAGAAGGAACATTGCCAAATTCTTTTTATGAAGCCACAGTTACCCTGATACTCAAACCACACAAAAACTCAACAAAGAAAGAGAATAATGGACTGGCCAGTTTCCCTCATGGTTATTGATGCTAAAATCTTCAGTAAAATACTGGCAAACTACCCTATTTGTTGTTAGAGAGTCTTCATTTAACAACTGATGGAAACAGATGAAGAGACCCGCAGCCAAACATTAGGCTGAGCATGGGGAATCCTGCTAACGAGAGGGAGAAAGGACTATAAGAGCAAGAGGGGTCAAGGACATCACAGGAAAACCCACAGAATTGACTAACTAGGGCTCCTAGGAGCTCAAAGAAACTGAACCAACAGCCAGAGAGCCTGCATTGGACCAATCTAGGTACCCTACATATATGCAACAGTTGTACAGTTGGTCTATTTCTGGGATTTCTAATAATGGGTACAGGGGATGTCTCTAAAGCTTTGGTTGTCTCTTGGGTACTATTTTTTTTTATGATGGATTCCCTTATCCAGTCTAAATACAAGAGAAAGCTCTTAATCTTACCATAACTTGATATGACATGCTTTGTTAAAACCCATGGGAGATCTTTCCCTTTCAAAACAGAAACAGAGGAAGAGTAGATTGAGGGATGGAGTGGGGGGTGCAAAGAGAAGGTGGTGGAGGGAGTGGGAGGAGAGGAGGGAGGGAAAACTGCAGTCAGGATATAAGATAAGTAAATAAATTAATTAAAATTAAAATAAAAAGTTAATATATTTAAGAGATGGAATAAGACACAGTTAGCATAAAACACAATCATGTCCATCATGTCCAAGCAGATTTAATAAAATAGAATCACAAAAAAGAAATGGAAAGATATTATTGTTTGAGAATATCATACATGATGTAATGTTTTGATCAATTTCATCACTCATTTCCTGCTTTCCAGATCCATCTCCAAGTCCTTATTCTTTCCCAAGTTCATGTTTCCCTTCTCTTTAATCTCTCCATCCACTCAGTGCTGCCAATATATGCATGAGTGTAAGGTCATCTACTGGGTCATACATGGCATCCCAGGGGCCACATCCTCAAAGAAAACTGACTCTCCCTTTCTTAGCAAATCATCTGTTGCTAATAGCTCCTTAGATAGGGTGGAGACTTCATGATCAACTCCTTCCTCATGTTATGATTTTGTATGATTTGGTCTTTCACAGTCTTTTTGCATGCTGCCATTTTTAAATGAAATATTCTTGAAAAATTTCAAAAAGTAATGAAAGATATAACCTTCCATATTAAAACAATATAACAAATTATGTAAACTATTTTTTCAAGGTAATGAAAACAAAATTTTCCCAGGACTTGAATAGATTAGTAAATATGTGATTTCACTCAGTGTTTTTCATGGACTTCATAGTCTTCTTTACAAATAGACTAAGCTTTAATAACACCAACCATTGAAATGACCAATAAATTCAATACATTTTTACTAATGTAGACCTATTTTACTTGTTCGTGAATGATGGAGACCGTCAAACCAAAGAAATTCTGACTGTGTCATGGCCTAGCATGCAGTGTGTCAGTATTTCATTCAAGATGTAAGCTGCAGTTTTCCAATGACTAATAAAGTGGAACAGGTATTGATATGAGTTTTGGTCATCTTTATACCATTTTCAGTGAAGTTGCTGGTGTGTGTCTTGCATATATTCTAGTTGAACTGTTTGTGTTGCTATGTCTTAGGAATCACAACTATGTGTTGGTATATGTCTGCATGTGTTCTAGACATTAGCCCATGGCTGAATATGCAATATGCAAATACTTCCACCAAGTAGTGTTACTCTTTTCTTTTTCATTTTAGTTTGATGAGAAAGCACCAATAAGATCTTTGTTAGTTTAACACCCATTTCCTAATTCATCATCAAATTTTTGAGTATTTTATATATTTCATATAATGACTAGTCAGGAAGATCCTAAGAATCCTGATAAAAACATGACTAATCACTAAAGAGGTGTGCACATATTTATTATCTTATAAGCTATAGAAGGCAAGGAAGTATCTTGTTTGTTTGTTTTTTTTCCATTTTTTGTTTCAAAATACCCAGGCAAAAGCAATTTAAGGAGAAAGCTATTATTCTGGTTCACAGTTCAACACAAGTCTACAAAGTAAAGCAGTCAAGGCAGTAGGACATTGAAACAACTGCTCAGAAAACATCCACAATCATGCCAGATTCATACATCCTCTGCTCAAGCAGCTTCTTGGTTTTATACAGTTCTGAACCATCTACCCAGAGAATAGTTCTGCTCACAATTGAGATAAGTCTTCCCATATCAATCAACACAATAGAAAGTAATCCCCACAAGTGTTTCCAGAAGCTATCTCCCCAGTGATTCTAGATTCAGTCAAGGAGACTACACTATCACACCAGAATGGTGAAAAAAGTCAGGGAAAGAAATATCTTCAATGAAAGCATGCATCATTAGTATTCAGGTCAGAAGGTTTTCATATTTTACATTCTCAGGCAAGAAAAAATATCAAATAGGAAAGCAATGTTAAAGTATTCTTTCATTATATATGCTTTCACTTTTTCGCATTGTAAATGATGTCTGTGTTCAGGGTGTTCGGAGATTATTCATGCTAAAGAGACACTACCCTTTCCTCAAAGTATTCACTAACTAAAGTGTCAATTTAAGGGTAGCCAACATGCAAATTATTGTATGATTGTGGGTATGACATGCAGATGATCCTTCTCTTATTGTGCATCATAAAGATAATAATAGCATTAGTGTTATAGTTTAACTTAGTTAGCACTAACTAAGAGTGAGTTACTTTACTACTCATGTTATAGTTAAACTTAGAGAAACAGTAAGAAGAAGTTCATATTGGGATTGGATCTGAATCAGTGTGTAAAACTCTTGCTGTGCATCTATCAGACCCTGAGTTCAGATTAACAGAACCAACACAAAACAGAATGCAGTAGTAGGATTCTGTAATCCCAGTGCCTTTTGTGTGTGTGTGTGTGTGTGTGTGTGTGTGTGTGTGTGTGTGAAGAGAATCCCGGCTAGCATATCTTTACATATCTCAAACAAGTTAGAATTGAGGAACAATACTTCATGTTGTCATTTGACCTCTACATATGACTGTGGCACATGCACTCTTCCACACACATGGCCAACATATAATACACAGATACAAATTTTCAGTGTGCTTGTGTTGCAACTTACCTCAGGTGACAAATAAGGACTATAGTAAGTCAAGACTGCTTGAACCTGATAGGCACAGGGAGTTTGTGTGAACATGGCATATCTGGTCAGCTAAGAAGACATTTCTATGCATCTATTTATCAATCTTCATGGACTGGTACCACATTAATAAATTTCCTGTTATGAATTATACAGCTAACTAGAAGCCTGAGCCATCAGGCCAAACAGTTTAAATAATATAAGCGCCTGTGTGTTTATTTTATAAGTGGCCTGCGGTGGACCCAGAGAGAAGCTCTCCAGCTACAAAGTTTAACTACCTGCTCTTTATTTGTTAGTCCACCAAGATCCTGAACTAATGGCTTCCTTTCTTCTTGGAGTTCACAGCAACATATCACACTATCCCATTTCTAAGGGATGAATTTTGTGCAGTCCCCTGGCAGATAAGAAACTATTGAAAATCAAATAGTACATGTCAGACAAATTGCCTTTGTGCAGAATGTGGCTGGATAAATTAATTGCCTTTTGTGTGGTTCTGTGTGAACTACCAGTCCACAATGGCATATTATTGGGAAGGAGAATAATGGTTTCATAAACATCTCAGGAATAGTTTCTACTTGTAGCTTAAGTGAAATGTCTAAAAATGAGTCTCATCTGCTTTGAAAACAGAACATCATTAGAGTATTTGAGGTGGAAAAGATATTAATACTATTATTGCATTATTATTTTCTTCTACTTCTTAAAACTTTTTTCCTCTCCTCATAGTAGCATTGTTTATTGTCCTAAGAAATCAAATTGTCTTTCTGAGATCCTAGCAATAAAGTTTTCTAAAATTTTTTTCATTTATTCATTTCTATAATGAAGAATAATTATAAGCTGCTAGAATGTCATCTTCTAACCCCTTCATACACAATCTTTATTCCATGCGTGGGTGTGAGACTGAAGGCTGCTTTAGGCTTGGGTTGATGCCCTATCCTAGAAAGGCAAGTCAAAAGAAATGAGGGGAAAGTTAGAAACAGACATGCCTGGGTGGGGCCTGTTTGCTCAGATCATTTTCACTGTGACACAAAACATTTCTAAACCTCAGCCTCATGCTTGAAGGCTGATTAGAAGGTGAGAGGTAGCTAGTGACAGAGTGTGTGTTTTCTATGCACATAATTCAGAGCTCAATATTTTGTTGTTTTGAAAAACAGAAGTTCACTTATTTCAATTAGAACATTTGTATAAATACTTTTATATATTTTGTTTGAAAGATGACAGGGGATCCCCACCAGTCAAATGCCATTAGCAATTGTTTCCTCTGCCCTTTCTTCTTTTTAGTGGTCACCAAGAAATTCTAAATAGAACTAACTGGTTAGAGAGTGGGGAACTTAAAATTATTTAATAATTTTGCCTCCTCCAGACATAGAATATACACTAGGCATTTAGTTCTGTAAAGTATATCATAAAACTTAAGGATGATGACATTTTTCATAATAATGCAAACACTAACAATAGCAACAAAATACTTCATGTCGCCAATGAAATTGTGAAATGAAATTATGTGCATTGCTTTCCTGGGTCCTGTCCGTAGAAGAGAGCATTTCATCACCACGTGGCTGCACACCACGGAGTTCAGCAATGAAGACCCCACCACATTTTAAGCATGGTAGATTATTTCCTTGTTTATTAAAGCTGAGACAGTTTTAACTCAGAAATAAAACATTATCTCTATAATATAGTAGCTTGAAGAAAATAGTTACCTGTTATTATATAACCAAATTTATATACAATATGACATACCCAATGCTTGCTCTAAAATAGAATGAATGGTTGTACATATGTAGTTTTACCATAGGCTTAGGTGAATAAATGTATTAAAGGAAGAATTAATGCAGTTGAAAAGATATCACTCTGAGAATTAATGAATTCTGCATGAATTCATTTCTCATTCCCTTCCTTGACTGATTCTATACTTGAGAACCTTGATGTCAGACAGAGAATTAGCTCAGGGAGTCAATATCTGGCTTTTCTTTTCTTTACTAGAGCCTGAAGTTTAAGAGTTTGATGTTGTTTGATAATCTTTACATTATCACTCAATCAAAACAACGAGTTGGGTAGATGTTTTACAAATATATTTCTACCATTGATGGTCACAAGTAGTTTGCATTGAACTTGAGAAAGTAATATCAGAATTGCTTTATTTTTTATACATTGACTCAAATTTGTGCTCTCCATATATTTTTATTTGGGACATCATCCACTGGGCATGGTCAATCCTCCAGGAGCCACACCATTAAAGAAAACTAATTCTCCACTAGAAACCACCTGTCCTGAGTTCTTCAGAAGGGTATGGGGATTCATTAACTCTTCCCAACTCCATCCTGAAATGTTGACTGCCTTGATTTTTTACAGGTGTTGTCGAGACAACCACAGCTTCTGTGATTTCATGAATACACAGACATATCTGATTTTTAATGAATAGATGTAAATACATGATGGGAGGATTATGACTTGCATATCAATTCTGAATACTTGGAATTATAATAGTGATCTATTCTTGGGAACTCTTGCTAAGTAATAAATGTTGTTTAGTATAGCCTGTGACCATTGTACACAACAAATGAACACAAGTTTTTTCTTTAGCAATCAGTAATTCCACATTCCAGAGGTGGGAAAAGATATGATCTTCTACAATCCATGAAGAGCCAACAAATACATAATTTCCTCTTACCTGTACTTTAAGGAAAAACTACTGAATTTTTTATTTTCTTCATCCATTCCAAACCATTGTTATCAGGTGTCCTAATCATTGTTAACACTGGTATTATTATTTTAGATGTATTGTGACAGGGCAAGATGGTGCAGAGACACCTCTCATATTCCTGCTGAGGCCATTTTAGCCTTCACTAGAAGTCAATATCCTTGATCGAAAGCCTGTGGAAAATTACTCTACTCTTTTCTAGGAACCTGAAGTAAAGATGCCCAAGCTAGCTTATCTTAGCTTCTGTTATACTTCTGTTTGTGTAGAAACCACTCCCTCACCCAGATAGCTGCTTATCTTAGCTTCCCTTAAACAGTTTGCAAACTGCTTCCCTCACACCATGCAGCTGCTAAGATATCATTCCAGAGTGCGTATTTTGCTTTCATAAAACCATTGTCCTAAACACTGGGTGTTACACTTGGGTCCTGAATTCCTAAGTGTAGTCCCAGACAGCTGGAATAAAACTTTCTATTGACTATAAACTATGTCTGGGTGATCATCTCTAGTAGACTCCCCAAAACAGTACCTTACTCATACAGTTTTGTTTGTATTTCATTATTTGTAATGTTATTCATGGGAAATGTACTTAAAGTCCCATAAAGCTTAGTTGTGTTCAGTCCATCAGTCAGCTTTAAGTTTGTACATATATTATGATCAATGAAACTACACTTATTTTTTCCTCAATAAGATGAGTTAGTATTCCATTCTCAGATTCCCTGGTCTCAAACCATATGTATTATATCAACTCTTGATTTACCTAATCTGTGTAACAGAGTTGAGAATCATAACTTTTCCCCACTGATTAACTACTATGAGAATGAAATCGGATGGCCCAAGTGAAATGATAATCCCCAAATCTAGCATAGAGCAAACAAACACATCCACCTTATCATAAGGGAAACACTTTATTTCCAACTTGGAGTCAAAGCTGGTACTTTTCAATATGATACTGCATTGCAATTTCTTCATATTTCAAACTACTGAGAACTATAGATGATGTTTTACATTATGTCTTGTTAATTCCTTTTCTTTAGGATCTACTTTCTTGATGATATTTCTTTTTTATGATTAGAGGCTGCTTATGCCACATAAGATGGGAATAACATATTATTCTTTCCAAAATTACTATATATATAGTCATATATAAAATATTATCTAACCTGTATTCTATTCCAGAGAGAAATTCTAAAATATTCAAAATTTGTTTGAATTTTAGTGATTCAAAAAAATTTTACATTTTAAATAAATTGTTTTGTTTGTCTTTAATTAGTTACTTCAAAAATAAAAAAAATAAATAAATCTTTGATGTTGCCTACAGAGCTAGGTGCTCTGATTTTTCAACTCCAAGTAACCTTTGTATAATGATTCTCTGGTATTATCTTCTCATAAACACACTTTAAAATTATCACTTGACTTATCTGTCCTTGTAAAGGAAGACAATGAAGTATTAACAGTGGGTTGTTATGTCTACAAAGATGTCCTAAATCCTTCAAACAAATGATTACAATCTCATTGTCTCATCTACTGATTGGTGCTATAGCTTCCTGTCATCAGAGTGCTGCTGAACTTAAGTAACTTGGAGTCAAAGATAAGCTTTAAAGAGTGGAGATAACTTTTATTTGTTATGGGCAATAAAGCCAGAGTCTCCCCTGACTATCTGACAGACAGGCTCTGATGCTGCAGATCCGGTCAAGCAGAACACAAATCGAAGAGTGTCTGAAGGGCAAGGTTCTGGAGACACATATAGTATGAAACTTATATGGTAAAATTACATGCAATGAGAAGTAGTTAGAGAAGAAGGAATAAAGGCCAAGGCTAATCCTGTCTTGGGAAGTTGCACTTGTCAGTATAAATCTTGTTGGACTCTGACAGTGTCTACTAAAAACAAACTGATTGGCTTAACTGTGCTTGGGCCTTACTCCTCACATGTGTGCTGAGATGCATGCTTATGAGTCCATGATCTGATCTTGATGAGCTTACCTTCTGAGCAAACCCTGTGCTTCCCTGAAAAATGTGTTAATTTGTGAGTGTTAAGTTTAGACAACTGAAAATGTGTGCATGCATGGTTACATATAAAATCGTATGCTGTGTGATGTCATTTTCCTTAGCAGTGGACTACAGATTCAACGGTGGTTCCACAAGAGTATAAAACCAGAAACCAGGTCCATTGAAAGAGAGAGTAAATAAAAACCCATTTAAAGTTTAATAGGAAGTGTATGACAATAGAGCTGTGTACTTGAAATGTTAAAAATGCCACCTTTTCCACTCCCCATGATAAATTAGGAAAAGGTTTTAGTAAATTACTTAGTATGAATTTAGTTTGTTGTGCTCAATTTAACGTTGAGAGAGATTTTAAAAAGGAGCCTTCAAAACAAGGAGAGATAACCCAAGTGAGAACAAAACTCTAAAGTATTGTCATATGTGATAAATGGTAAGCATTTGCATCTTATTTGAAAGAGTCATGAGCAAAGAATTGTTTTGTAGCATCAGCTGATACCATAACATGGAGTTGTCTTAAATCGCATGGGAACCCTGAAGCTGTCATGCCCACACAGCTGAGTACATTATTCATGGGATTGTGGTAACATGGGTGTCAACACTACCACAAACACATAGAATATAAACAATATTTACCGCACATATTATTTGAAAGAGGGGATAAATAACTATGTTACTGGTTTCTATAAAGATATCTTTTATTTTTAAAATATAATCTTTTTGCTTGAATAGAGCACATTATTTTTTTGTAAATGAATGGGCAGTGTTTCCCCAACAGCAGCCTCATATATCATATATCTACTGCATGGCTTGATAACATCATTTTGTCTTATATTTGTTTGCATCTCAAGTTAAATATATATCATGTCTGTAGCAATTATACTGTGTGCATACTATTACAACCAGGTGGGTGGTATGTGTTACCAAACAAGTAAGTGTAAGTGTGTATTCTACAGTGTTTACACAATGGCTACACTTTTAAAGACACATTTTAAAAATATATTTCCATTCTTAACTGATACAGGAATATTTGTGTGTGTGTTTGTGAGCATGTAAGTGAGTGTCTGTCTGACTGTGTGTGCTTGTGTGTTCCACTGCCTATTATTTTCTTTTTTATAATGCATTATTCTTTGTTGATGATGGGATCTATTTTGTACATGTACATATTTAGGTGGAAACTAGACAATACCTACAATGCAGACACCATAGTCAGCTAGTAATTAGCAAATTTCATTATAAACATCTGTATCAGCAAAGTATCTACTGAAATTAGTCCACTTATAATTTGTAGTTGTTCAGTTTCTTAAGTTATTTTCTGGGTTTAAGATTATAGACATGCCAGTGAAAATTAACTTGACCTGTTTTAGAACACAACAGTCCTGATTCTATATATTCATTTAAAACGAAGCACATTTAACTTCTATGATGGTTTTATTTTAAAAATTCCAATTTTCACATTAAAAGATATTATGTCTGTGATATTACAGCATGAATTTATAGATAGTTTCCAAAACTACTGACGTTTTCATTTTACACTGTCTAAAAGACAAAGTGAATGGATGGACGGATTTGTCCTAATTCTTTTTTCTTTTGTTTGTGCTGCTGTTATTGTTTGCTTTGTTTTGTTTTACTTTGATTTTGATACAGGGTCTCTTTCTGTAGTCCTGGCTATCTGAAGCTTACCATGTGTACTAGGCTGCCCTCAAAATCACAGAGATGTCTCCTCTGCCTCTCTGCAGTAAGAGAGAGAGAGAGAGAGAGAGAGAGAGAGAGAGAGAGAGAGAGAGAGAGAGAGAGAGAGAGAGAAAGTATTCACAGGAATCTAATTTCAAACTTGTGTCCTCAACAGTTGGTTGACAACCAACCTATGTGTTTAATCTTTTTCTCTCTCTTGCAAGTCGATTCAATACCTCAACAAAGTAAACTACTTCTCCTCTTCCTTTCTCGAGGGTACATCTGACTTCCAAAATGTGCAATTCCCTTTTAGTTCTTAGATGGTGACTCATAGTATACCACATTGCAATTTATTTTTAGGTTTTATTTTTTCCTTGTTTAAATCTTATGAAATACCTGCTCATGTAGTATATTTAAATATCCTAAAAACTGAAAACTAAGAAGAGGTCTCACTCATTAAAACTGCTTACTGAGGAATTGAGTTGGTTCCCCAGTACCTGTGTAAGAATGCTGTATGAAGCTGGAGAGACTGCTCAGTTTTAAAGTCTCTGCTCAGAATAAAAGAGGCAAGGATGCTACTTTGACAGCACCTGAGTAGCAATAGTGTGACCTCTAGCTTCTATTCACAAACACAATTCAAAATAACTCCCATCTCCACTCACCCTCACATAATACAAAAAAGAAACAAGCAAATCACATGAAAATTAGACCCACTATCCTAATTAAACTGAAGTCCTACTAGACATGCTATCCTTCTCTATGAAGGAACACTTTCCTGGTTTCTTTATTTTTTTTTGCTTCCTTCTTTTCTTTTCTTTTCTTTCTATCTTTCTTTTTCTTTCCTTCTTTCTTTCTTTCTTTCTTTCTTTCTTTCTTTCTTTCTTTCTTTCTTTCTTTCTTTCTTTCTTCCTTCCTTCCTTCCTTCCTTCCTCCCTCCCTCCCTCCCTCCCTCCCTTCCTTCCTTCCTTCCTTCTTTTCTTTGTTTCTTCCACTTACTAAATACTTGTGGAGGAGCAAGGCATACCCAGTCAATGAGGTGAAGAGGAAGGCTAGTTATTGGATGGAAGAAAGAAAGAAAGTTAGAAGCTGGTGGGTATATTTCTAACAAATGGGAGTGGTGGAATGTGAGTAGCCAGTAGTGAAACTGGAGGTAAAAATTTGTTTAGTGAAGAGGTAAAAGGTCTTTTGGGGTTTTGAAATGTCAATTTTGGGATTTTAGTAGAAATCCAGGTGGATATAACAGGTTTGAAGTGAGATTTAGGAATCAGGAGTTTGGTAGAGTGAGCTTATCTCAAAATAGCATTTGTAAACTGAAAGGATATCTGTGGAAATGAACAAATACTAAACAGATATTTGCAGTGGTCCTCAGTTTAAAATAATTATTTCAAAAGAGAATAATTATGAACAAATAAAAGTTGAATTAGGAAGTGTTTCAGACATTTAAAATATTTTTGCTTCACTTCATTTTGAAGATCAGGAAAAATATTTTTCTGAATTATTAAGAAAGTAAACAGATGCTTTATGAAAATACCCAGCCTGGTTGTCATAGATTTGCATTTGGTGAGGTTTAATGCATTTTCATTGGATTATACCTTGAGGCTGAAGTTTGTCTTATTAGATATTGTTGCCATGGCAACTGAAAATCTACCCAATGGCAGACAGTCATGCTCAAGCTAAGTGGTTCCTAAGATGCTCATTATCTGCCTCATGTATCTTGAGGCAAATATGTACGTAGTTCCAACTCTGATCTAAGGCTGACAAATGAGAGAAGTATATGTTACCAATAAAAACATCATTCTTTACATACTACTCTTATCTCTAGAAAGTATTAATGGTACTAATTTAGATTAGTTAGGTTTAGAATTTTAAAATGGTTTCTCATATCCTTAATGCCACCATAAAATGTCACTGTCATTGGCTTCAATGTTTTTCTCATATAATAGGCAGTCAGTTTTTTGTTTGGCCCATGTAGCTATAAGAATAAGTAGTAAATAAATCTTATTTTCAATACATTACAACTATGTGCATATATCAGAAAACATTATTTTACTTATGTACATTTATTAAATTATAGAGTTGCCTTGTAACAAAGTGATTTTTGAGAGAGATGTAGTCAGTGAGTTGTTTCTATGAAAAGAGAGAAATTAAACTGATTAAGGAATGAGAGTAATGAAAAATGTTATTTATGCAAATTTTAAATACCTTAATAATTATTTTCTTATTAATACTATGGAAGTCACATTTAAGGATTCAAACTGACTGTAATACATATATAAATTTATTAATTGAAAAATGAAAAATGTGAAATAAGGAGTAAATAATTGCTTGAAACATATGAAGTCAAGATGAGGATTGGGTAAGTCCCTGGGTTGCCTGTCTTAGTTCTAGGCACAGCAGGAAGTGCATGGTGCAACTATGTCCAGCAAATCCAGACATGAAACAAGAGAATTCATGAGAGGTGGTTGAATGTGAATGTGTTTGGAACCTGTATAAATGATCAGGTCACTCTGAGAAATGTTCTGGGTCCAAGGTTATCTGATCACTAATGTTGATGCTCAGTAAATGAATGATTGGTGATTGTGATATTTTCTTTTTCTCCATTAATCAAGCAGGATTACTATTGGCCTAATCATACTTTGAGGCAGGCATAACACAACATTTAAACATCAACAGGAGGAAGCCCTGTAGTCCTGCTGGATAAGAGTCACACAATAATAAGCAAGTAGGACCACAAAGTCTCAAGTGTTTCTTCTAATATTAATGGAAATGTGTCAGCCCAAAAACCTCTTGTAGCTGAACAGTCAGAACAAACATCAGTTGGAATGTTGATCCCAAAGGAAGTACTTGTATACTATCCTTGTCATAGTGCTGCCTGTGTATATGCTGAGTAATCCTCTGGTGGTGGGAGAGTGAGGGTTTGGAAGTTACTAGGGAAGCAGCTACATATCTCATAAACCAACTACTAACAGTTTTCTCAACTGGAGAAGGTGTCACGCTACATGCCAGCTATGATGGTTACTACTTTGACTAATACACCAGCTTTATATGAACTGTGCCTGTTTGCTAAACCAATCTTGTCTCCAACTCCAACTCAGTATGCTAATTAGTCACAGCAGAAAGGGTAACTGTAAAAACCATCAGAACCTGTGAAGAGCTCTTTTCAAGTTTGTAGAGCAGCACGCCCTAGTTGGGCACGGAAAAAACAGGAGGATTTAAATATTTGCTATCTCAAATGCTCTCAGATCTATGACATGTTCTTTACAGTTTTCACCTCTTCTATACTCTCAAGTCCTTCCCCTGGAGGGGTGAAATTTAAGACACATTTTCTATTTTTCTTTATACAAAGATTAATATGGTTGAAAAGTTTCAAAATGGAAACAGAGTTATTCATGTAAAAAAAAGAAAGTACTATACTCAGCACAATAGAAATTTTGAAAAATATTTTTGTAATTAAGTGATAATGTAATTAATAATAAGTGAAAGTGGAAAATAATAGATATTGATTTGAACTGCTGTTTAACTGCTGAATGTAACAGCCATTTTCATAAGAAAAAAAGTGATGCATGTTATCTAGAGATTACCTTTTAGAGGTATTATTATATTTATCAGTAAACATGTTTTAGATATGTTAGGATATAATTTACCCATAATTCAATGATCTTATTGAATCTCTATCAAGTCACATAGCACATGTAAAAAAAAAAGATTAAGGTCTCATCCATAGTCTAAAATAGTGGCTAGACACATTTATTTCCCATATTCTATTGAAAAATATCATTGAAACTGAATTCTTGTTTAGATTCAATAAAATGTTTTTATTTTTCCTTTTTTATTAAAAATATATTTTTTCATATAATTTTATTCAGATTATAGCAATCTCTCCTCCAACTCTTACCTAATCCTCTCTATCACCTCACATACTAAAATTCATTTCCATCCTTGCTATCTCTCATTAGAAAACAAACAGGTATCTAATAATGATAATAAATCATAATAATAACAAAATAATAATAAATTAAAAATATACAAACCTTAATGGGAAAAATAAACAAACTGTAAAACAAGTAGGCAAAGAACAAAATATAAGAAACACATATAGAAGCAGAGACACACATATACATTGGACAGCACAGGAACTCCCTAAATTCACAAAACTGAAAACTACAAATATATAACCATAAGATCTATAGAGTAAAGAAAAAAAGTTCAGATACAGCATTATGAAACCAAAACAAACAAATAACAACAACAACAAAAACGCAAAACACCATTGAGTTTATTTTGTGTTGGGCATCTACTCTTTGTCATGAGGTCTTTACGAGTGGTTTGTATACCTTGTAAGAATTCATCGGAGAAAAATAATTTTTCATTTTCCAGTGGTTATCAATTGGAGATAGCCTCCCATTTAGTGATGTGGGTTTATGGCCACCTCTCCTTTCAGTCTGGGACCCCATCAGGTGCAGATCCACGCAGGTCATGTGCATGCTGCATAATCTCTGTGAGTTCACAAGTGCATCTGTCCTCTTGTATTTAGAAGTCCTTGTTTCTTTGACACCACCCACTACCAACTGTCTCCTCTTCTGCAGGGTTTCTTGAGCCATAAGGAGAGAGAATTAGTGGATGCATTTTATTAATACTGAGTGTTTCAAGTTTTGTTGCTCTCTGCAACTTGTCAAATTGTGGGTCTCTGTATTTACCCACATTATCTCTATTTCATCTACAGCAGGAGGAAGCTTAAGAACATTCCACTATGCTCCTGAACAAAATTTTGTCTTAGGAGCATAGTGGAATGTTCTTAAGCACCATTTTCTTGCTACATTACTTTCACAGAACAGTGCTATTTGGTTTTCCCAAAGATATATTACCTTTTGAGTCTCAAGTTCTTGACTACCCTAGCACTATCAGAGATAGGTTCCATCCCATTGAGTTGGCCTCAAATACAATCAGATATTGGTTGGTTAGTCTTCAAACAACCTAGACTAGTGGTTGCTCACCAAAAGCTGAGAAGAAAGCCCTCTGGCTGAAAATGATACCTACACAACTCATTGAACATGAAGAAGATAAACTGATGCCCACCTATGGCTTCCACCTGTGCTGACTAGTGTTCTCAGTACTCAAGGATACTGTGTGCTACCAGAGGAGAAAGGTAAACACCAGCCTAGCTACAAATGCTTCAAGCTTCAGTGGTGGCCTGCATAGGAACAGCATATTTCTTAAGGGATTGTTGAACATATATTTCTGATTTTGTCATCTCAGCCTCTTGTGTTGAAGGTTATTTTTTCCCATCAGTTTTTAGGGATTTAACAATTTGTGGTGCTTCCAAGTACATTGGCCTGTATAACACTTAATCTCATTTGTCAACTTGATTGTTCTTTAATGTTCTATATGACAGTCTAGATATTGTAGAACATGTGTTTTACATGTGATGAACATTTGGGTCAGTAGATATTAAGTACAATAAGTTACTTTCTACAATGTGGCAATTGCAACAAAATCTTTCCAAAACCTAAAGAGTGTCCCTGATGAAAAGAACTCCTGCTGTCAAACTGAAACCAAAAAAATGCTGTGTTCGTCAGTTGATGAATGGACAATGAAAACAGTACATTTACACAATGGGCTATTACATAGTTGTGAAAAATAAAGTGGAAAAATTAAATTAACAGGTGAATAGAAGAAGTTAGAAAAAAATCATCCTGAGTGAGATAGCACAGACCCCCCAAAAAATATGTCATATATTAACTTATATGTGAAATTTATCTGTTAAGTCTTAAATAAGCAAGCTACAATTCATATAACCACAGAGGTTTGATATAGAATAAAGGAAGAGTGAGGAAGGATGGATCTCCATAGGAGGAGGGAATAAAGTAATTAAGGATGCATGGGGTTGGGGGTTTGGGGAAAAGACTGGAACAGGAGTTTAAAAAGTGAGGGGAGTGGGAAGGGGAGTTAGGGAGGGCATACTGTGAGCAACAGCTGAAGCTAAGAGCAATTTGAGAGGTTGTATGGAAATCTGATACAGTAGATATCAGATTTTTAAAATTTAATATTAAAACAATTTTAAAATGTATCTGCATATGAAAGAAATCTAAATGGAATAACTAAATAATGTGGGAGACAAAGCACTAACAAAATATCTCTCACCACCAATTAAAACCTCTAGTGTCAGGAATGAGTTAAATCTAATAGACTTTTTGGTCAAATGGGTCCTCTAGGAACCCCCAAGCAACCCAAGCTATTGCCAAGGTTATTGGTTGTTCTTTACAAACTGATGGTAAGGCCCTATTGCTGAGGAGACCATCTACAAAGCCTGTTGAATATGGAAAAGTCAAGCTTGTGTCCACCTGGAGCCTTGGCTCTTACTGATTAGTATTCATAGTACTGAAAAGTACTCTGTACACAATCAGAGCAGGAAGGTAAACACCAATGCTGCTGCAAAACTGTCCATTTACAATGGTGGTATTCATAACAAATTTATAACTTGAGAATTTATCATATAAATGGAGAATAAATGCATGTCATTTCAAACTTCCTTACTGTGTTGTTGAGAAAAAGAGTGCATTTGGTGCTCTTGCACTTGGGAAACATTCAAGAGTCTTCTCAACATGGCTGTGCTCACCAAAGAAATGCATAGATAACAATGAGTGCAATGGTAGGGGAAAACCATGATGTGCATGCCTGGGTTACTACCACTTTGAAGGCTAAGGAAGGAGGATCATCAGATTCATGGTCATCTTGGGTCAAATAGTGAATTTGAGATCAACTTGACTGCACAGAAAGACATAGTCTTATAAGAAGAAGGAAGGAGGGGAAGAAGGGAGGAGGGAAAGGATGAAAGAAATATAGAAATAGAAATGGGAAGAAATAATTGTTTACCATATCCTAGAAGCAAGAGTATGCTGATATCTATGTATGCAAAATTAGGGAAAGATGAAATACCAGCCATAAAATGAAGACAGTGTGTAGTGGGTAGCCATTCCAGCTTTGATCTGGAAGTTCCAATACCCATTGAGGCTTTGGAAACTGTCACGCCTACAAGGTGGGGCCAAGGGAGGCTCCTGGGGACCCGAGATCTGGATGGGTGAGTGCTCTCTCTGTTCCTGGACCCTTGACAGTGGAGGTTGACCGAGCAGAACTCCAGATAACACTGCTGGACTGCGATACACCTTCCCCAGACCACACGACCTACCTATACCTTCATTTGTAAGTTATCCACTAAATAAATCTTCCTTTTAACTACGTGGAGTGGCCTTAATAGTTTCACCCATATCTGGCACACAACGTGGGGCAAATTCCAAAAGCTGGAATGGCTACCCACTACAACAGGGCAAGAATAATTTTCATTTGGGCAGAGATTTCAAAAATTTGCATATATTTTAAAACATACTGACATGAAACTAAGCCAGATAAGAAAACAGATGGAGACCTTCATAAAAGATCTAATGACACAATCCAGAGTTACTTTACTAACAAAGTCTTATTTCAAGAAGAATATAACAAAAATCTCAAAAATCCAAAATACTATCTACAAAAAGAAAGCCTTAGGTGGCAAAATATTACTATAAAAGTAAAACAAGAAAAAAAACAAGGACAATATATATCAATAAAAGGAAAAATAGAACATGGTTTACATGTCTGTGTCATGCAAAAGACACTGAAAGAATATAAAACAGGGAAGAAAAATAAAGATATACTGATTTTTACTATGATGTATTTTTTTTACTCTTTTTGGGGGCCCTCCACCCAGCTCCCAAATAAATCATACATGGAGACTTATTCTTAATTATAAATGCCCGACCTTATCTTGGCTTGTTTCTTGTCAGCTTTCCTTAACTTTAAATTATCCCATCTACCTTTTGCCTTTGGGCTTTTCCCATTCTCTTCTGTAAATCTTACTCTTACTCCATGGCTTTCTGTGTAGCTGGGTGGCTGGCCCCTGGAGTCCTCCTCTTTCTCTCATGTTCCTTCTTCTTTTTTATTTTCTCCCAGATTTCTCCTACTATATATTTTCTCTGGCTGCCAACCCTGCCTTGCTATTAGCTGTTCAGTTCTTTATTAGTGATGGATTTTAATAGTCCCTACCCCAGGCTATTTACAATTAATCATTTTTTAAATCAAAGAGTACAATAGCTATAAATAAGAAATTGTGTGAGCTAATATATAAATAATGTATCTAAATAGCTGTTCATGTGATAATTTTGTGGAATATGTACATATATACAATTTATTCTAGGGTAGTTTTATAAAAGTAACTTATCATCTTCTAAGTAATAATTAAAGGGGAAACTGCATTTATGACATTCAGCAAACACTAGAACCCCTTATCCAAGTGTGAGCAAAATGACACATATTCCACGAGGTCCTATGAATACTAATAAAGTATTGAAGAGCACTTTATTATGCCAGTTTTATATGGTATTAAAAATATTCCTCCTTCCTATATCTAGAAGAATTGAATAATAGATGGGGGGACTTTATTTATTTTTGTAGCACATGTTAATAAGTGAGCTTGCTTATTAACACTTATTACAGAGCTTAAGTCAGTTTCTGGGGCTGTACCATCAGCCCCAGAAAAGAAGTACAATGATCGTGTGAGTCTTAGTGGGTCCACTGTCACCACAGAGCCAGTGAACACTGAAGTAGTGTCCGGGCTGTTGTAGAAGTGATAACCAAGCCAGCATGCATTGTGACTTACAGGATAATCATAAAATCTGCACCTCTTAATTAAAGGGGTCATAGACCAAGTACTGTCACCCACCTAACTATGTAAATGGCACTGAACATTGCAACACAGAGGCTGTATTCAGCTACACAAGTAAGACATAGCTTGATAGTCCTTAATTAGTTATACTGACATCTATGAAAATAAAAGAAACAAATGACAGATAAGGAGAAACCACTGTTTTAATTTGTAATGTGCTCCATTTGTTAAAGTCACACAAAAATCATTTAACAACCAAAAATATTATCTTCAAAAGCAAGTATCTTATGTGCCTTGTTAGTGTTAATCAGGTGCAAATCTAAAGTTCATAGTAGGAAAATAACTCTAACTTGAACTGTGTGACACTGCAAGGAAATCTTTCTGATTATCAGACACACTACAAGTTCAGAATATTACATTACCTTCCTTTAAAAGCTAATAAAATACTTCCACATATTTGTGAAATAGTCCAATAAGATAATGGGTAGAATGGAGGTAGATGAAAATAATGGGGTATAGCAGGAGAAAATACATGCAAAATGGTTGTGCATATGGACACATTATTTTATTCAACTATGAATACATTTACACTCATTCAAAAAGGTGGAAAAATGATATAATCCAGGCCTGGATAAGTGGCTCAGTAGTTAAGAGTGTTCATATGGCTCTTGTGGAGGAATGCAGTTCCTACCAAACATGTGCAGCTTCTCACTATCATCAGTAACTCCAGCTCTAGTGGATATCAAGTCCTTTTCTAGCTTCTGTTGTCATAGAATACATGGGCACATATTCACATAAAGACAACTAATTAATAACAGAATAGATATTTTTAGAATGAAAAGTGATGTAATTAAAAAGTATTAATACTATGTAAGCCTGAATTTTATTTTGTGTTGTTGTTAAAATTTTGTGTTGCTGTTAAAATAGTCTCCAGTGTTCTCACAATCTGTGTATACCTATAATTTCAGGAGATAATTATGACATTTGTGTGAATTTTGATTATATAATGAAGCTACTAGGAAAGGACTATTGTTTGGGAAATTTGAAATAATAAAGGTTTTTTCACTTTGGCTTTATGTTCATAGGCATCAAAGCCCAGGAATAGTGATGCTGTGGGATGTTCTGTATGTCCTGTGGGAGCCTGTTCTTGGGTTCCTCGTGGCTTTATCCAGCAGGTCCGCATAGAGGATGATTAGGACCACGGTCCTGAAGTGCAGGTGTCTGAGATGGTCTGCACTTGGCTGTGCTGTGGGATGGTCTGTATGTCAAGTTGCTCTGATTGGTCAATAAATAAAACCTGATTGGCCATGGCTAGGCAGGAGGTAATGGGCGGGACTAACAAAGAGGAAAAATAAAAGGACAGGAAGGCAGAAGGAGTCACTGCCAGCCTCCCGCCAGGACAAGCAGCATGTGAAAATGCCGGTAAGCCACGAACCACGTGGCAAGGTATAGATTTATGGAAATGGATTAATTTAAGCTATAAGAACAGTTAGCAAGAAGCCTGCCATGGCCATACAGTTTGTAAGCAAAATAAGTCTCTGTGTTTACTTGGTTGGGTCTGAGCAGCTGTGGAACTGGTGGGTGACAAAGATTTGTCCTGACTGTGGGCCAAGCAGGAATACTCTAGCTACATAGTGACTTGGTATGTAATATTACTAAATGATCAATAGTGACTAATAAATATCTGGCCTTGACATACAAGTCTTTTAAAAATACTGACCCACACATGTTTTAACTATTGTGGAATCTTCAAACTCATTGATAAGTGAAAGAATACATTCTAATTTTCTCAAAGATAAGCCAAGCTTAAGTTTCTCTGCTGAAGTTCATAATATATCTATTAAATACAAAAATACATACACTAAATAACATACTGACTCCATTTATAGCTATTTAGAGAAATTCATAAGGCTGTCCATAGAACAGTAACTTATTACAAAATAATTTGTCACATTGAAACACATCTAGAAAGGTTAGCTAGAAGTGGTCCTATAAGCTGTTATATGAAATGGGAACCATGGCTCAGTGATTAAGAGCATGTAATGCATGCACAGAGGAACTGAGTTCATATCCCAGCACCCACATGGAATTTTACAACTACACATAACTCTAGCTTCAGAATTTTTTATGCTTCTGTCTGGAATCTACATGTACTGCGCTTATACAGATATTTACACACATATGCACATAATTAAAAATAAAAGTAGTGCATTAAAATGTGGTTATATTATATATACATTGATTAAAATTTTATTAATTATCATAGCTAGGTCTTTATGATGACTAGTCTTGATGTCAACATGACTACAGCTGGACCTAACAAAACTCAATATTTGGGTATGCCTATGAGGGATTCTTTTGTAATTAAATCATTTGAAGTGGGAAGACCTACTTTAATTTGGATCATTTTAGGTGGAAAGATACACCTTGTTCTTGGCCACAGCTTCTGCTGACAGTTGATATAAAGGACACAGAAGAAAGAAACACTTTGCTCTTTGTCTGCTTCCCTTCACTCTGGCTGGCAAGTCCGTTCTTTCACCAATGTTGAGCCCATTTCTTCTGGATTCTGGTGTGTATTGAAAATCAGTTGAGACATCCAGCCTCATGGGATGAACAACTACCATATTTTGTGACTTTCTCTTGGTATACAGCCAATGCTGGACTAGAAGGACCACAGCCTATAAGTCACTTTAATAAATTCACAAACATAAGTTTATATATATATATATATGATATATGATATATGTGTGTGTTTATAAATATTCATGTATATATATTCATTCAAATGCAGTATGATATTATTTAGGACATTGCAGATCATACACTCCACAGTACTTATGGAAACACACAGAGTAGGATGCCACTAAATGTACATACACTCAAACTTAAACTTGAAATTTGATTTTTCAAATAACCTCTACACACAGCCCAAAGATAATTGAGTTTAGTATTTAATAGTATATTCATGAAGTCCGTGTTAGTATTTAATAGTATATTCATGAAGTCTGTGTATCATAGATAAAAGGTCTGGAGTTGATGGTGCCTTAATTGCCCTTAGGGACACTGAATCAATTTTTGTGCCAGTGTTATACCTGTGAGCTGTCACAAAAAATTGGATATAAGATGTTCTGTTTCTCGTCTTACAGAGTGGTTGAGAATTTGAGTTTAAGATAATTTCGTCATATGGGTTTAAGATTAAGAATGTTCAATTTGTCATAGTCCCACTTAGGACAGAGGAAGGGAATAAAATGCTGAGGACAATATGAATATGTGTACAGTGTTCTCTGCCTTTAGCTTGAATTATAAAAAATTAACTATTGACAATTCTCAAGTATAAATTCTAGAAACTCAAGAATTATTGGATTATTCTTTGAAATGCTCCTTTTCAATGGAATATTTTTTAAATTACCATCAAAATAATTATTTATAAATCAAAGGAGTATTGTCTGTCTATATTGAGTTGCATTATATAATATTACTGATATCATAATAAACTTACATTGATATTATACCACCAAAGTAAATACTAATTTAAAAGTATTGTAAGTGCAGCTATAATTGAAATAACAAAACCAAACTAAAGGTACATACTGAATAAATAAAAATGACAAAACAATATTGAAACTCTATTTATTTGTTTCATGTGTGGGTAATCACATATACACAAGGTATGCTGTGCAAGTGAAGTTCACAGGACAACTGTCAGAAGCTGGGATTAGATTCTTTCTCTACCTGGTGGCATCCTGACCTCTCCTTTTTGTTGCTGTTTCAAAAAATAAGGAATGTAGATTATTAATATCTTGGTGTTTTGTTTTTGTTTCCCGTATTTCCACATATTTATGTTTATCTATTGCACCTAGAATAAGAATTTCTGAATAGAGAGTTGCTTTAAAACTCCTTACCAGAGAGATACTTAATTCAGTGTTTGTGTTGGTTGGTGGTGCAAGTGGAGCTGATGAAGTATGATAAAGGGTTGTTGGAAGGACCTGCTCAAGGTTGCAGTCTCCCATAACCTTACAGCTCTCCAAGTTTGGAGCAAAATGGATGGCTCCCTTCTCCCAACTGGGGCTTCCTACTCTCTGTCTGACTTTATTGGGAGGCTGTCCCTGAGCTTGGATGCCTTACTTATCCTGTGTGACCTTTGACACAGTTCCCTGCAAATGCTCTCCCCCTGCCACTCATATGATAATTAGATGTTGTGTTCCCATCTGTATGATGGGACTTTGCTGCCAAATGCAAATAAAGTATACTATGAGCACTATTTGGTGATGTCCCAGATACTGTCCGTGTCCTATATATTCCCCTCACTCTGGAATAAACTTGAGCTGTCTCACTGACGCTGACACCCAGAAGGTTATTTCCATTGTACTCAAAGCTGGCCACGCCCTGCATGCTGTCTCTGCTCCCTTTGTCCTCATAGCCTAGAGGCCAACCGACCAGAGGAAAAGGGAGACCCCACAAAGGATATTGTCCAAATCTGGCTCTCACTTGTGAACCAGCATTCACCTTACATATGCAATTTCAAACCACCTAATGAAGCTCTGATTATATCTGAAATAGCAAGTGATTCAAGTGATTTGTACTGGAAATATCCCAAGACTGTAGTATTAGAGGAAGGAATATGTGTACTACACTTATTACTCAGACCTTATTTTACCCCTTCTGGAATGATAAAGAAAAATGACAAAGAGATATATACTATGAAGGAGAATGTACCCCCCCACCTGTGTGTGTGTGTGTGTGTGTGTGTGTGTGTGTGTGTGTGTTGTCTGTCTCTGTCTCTGTCTGACTGTCTGTCTCTGTCTGTCTGTTTGTCTGTCTCTCTCTCTTTCTGTCTCTCTCTGTGTCTCTGTCTCTGTCTCTGTCTCTGTCTCTCTCTCTCTCTCTCTCTCTCTCTCTCTGTGTGTGTGTGTGTTTAGGAATAATGGAAATTATGTTCTGTTGAGGAAGAAATGAAAAATGTGTAATGAAAAATTTAGAAAGTGAAAGTTTTGAGAAAGACAAAATAGAATGCATTGAGACAATAATTCCTCTTTTTCACACCCAACTTTGAAGAAGCCCTGAAAAAATTCTTATTTCCTGTTTATGGGGTGTGGGTTTGTCTCACAGTACTTGGTTGGTAATAAGATCTGTTCTGATTGAATGAAAGACTGAAATACATGCAAGTTAAAAAAAAAAAAAACAGCAAAGAGACATATGAAATAATGGGGAGAATGGCTAGATTAAGTCAGCATAAATGGATTAGCTTAGGCAAGAGAGAGGAAAGCCTCTATGAGTAGATTATATATTTTTCAACCAAATTATATTCACAACTGTTGTACATATGCTTTGAATATCAACAAAAACACACAAATTGTCCAATAGATATACAAAAGCATGCAATACCCAGAAAAAAATAAGTAAGTTGCACAGTGAATTATATATGAACTTTGATTCACAGTTAATGATTAATCTCTTTTATAAATAGTTTCATCTTTGTGAACATGAAAATAAACTATTTTTGAAAAATTGTTTAAAGACATGGCAATTACAAGAGCATTTGGAGCCACAGACTGAATAGATTTTGTGAAAAATATCTACTACTAAATGATGTATATACCATTCTCTGTCTGTTTAGAAACTTAGTATAGCTAAACTAGGGCTATTGATTTTTTAGGAAGAAATAGTAAATTTCTGCCTCAAACTAATCCTCATTCTTGGTGAGGTTCTGCAACATCTGTATGTTGTCACTGGGCAACATTGAAAGGCTGAATACATGTTCTACCCTGGTTTTAAATACAGACCCACATTGTTCTCTCTTTAGAACTCCTTTCCAGTCTGTTGTCTCACTAGCAGAAATGTAGGATGTGTATTTTTCTACCTGCAAAGCCATGTTTTCTTCCATTTTTATTGTTAGGTTTTAACAAAATCAATGAGAAAAAAACTGTTCAAAACAAAGGATAAAATAGAGCAAAAAGGATTTGGCTGCTGGTTAATTTAAAAGGTTTTAAAAATCATTTTGAATCTATTTTTTCTCTTTGAGTTACCACAGTGCATAATGACAGTACTCAGAATTAATGTACATCCCGGACATCACAATGGTATTCACTGTAACTTAGCAACAGCTAACCCACCTTCCTCAGCTCGTGGATTTCTATCACTGGACCTGGGAGGCCACAGAAAATTCAATTTACTCTAAATTTCTTATGTTAGCAGTTAAATGTTAAGCTCTTGTTTACAGAAAGCTTTGTGAATTGCCAGTTCGAGTTCTGCAAGCTCTGTTCTGCACAGCCAGAAATGAAAGCTGTTTCCTGTAGCAAGGAGGGCGGTGGTTTAAATTTAGTTATTTCTGCCAATTCTCTCCGGTCCCCACTTTTCTCCCCTTAACCCAAGATGGCTTCCAAATAAAAGGAAAAACCTGTTATCCAAAATATTTACACTAGACATTTAAAATTCAAAATCTACTTTCAATAAGTATGGAAAAATCAGTAAAAGTATATTATAGAAATATAAAAGAACTTTAGAATTTGAAGTCAAGTGGTTCACTACTTGCTGCTTGACCTCCAGTAAGACTCAGATTCACTTATATTCTGATTTTATAGATAATACCTAGGAGATATGCAAGACTGCCAATTGTTATTTAATATGTGAGTGGGTTTTTTAAATCTTATTAAACTGGTATTAGTGTATTTCCAACACAAATGTTTACATGTATGCAAAAACAAATAGAGAACATAGTGCAAACTAATAAAGACCTTTAAATTGAGACTCTTTCTCTCAAAAATACAGTCTGTACTTTGTCCTGTAATATTCTAAAACAATATTGATGAATGACCCTGAATAGAAAAATCACTATTTGAGGGCATACTTTCTTCTTCTAAGAAGAAAGATATTGAGAGACATTTAATGCAATTTACAGTTTACATATGAAAAGTGAACAGTATTTGTTGCATTGGCATTACCAAAGAATTATGAAATTCTCACTGAACCTTAAACTTGCATGTATATTAATTATATATCACATATTATGTATATATATAATATGTAATATCTCTAATCAGACCAATGGTGGGTGTCAATTTGAGAGCAGGGAAATGAGAGTGGTTAGAATGAGTGTAGCTGGGAGAGACTGGAAGAGCAAAGGGACAAGGGAAGGTAAATTCTATTTTAGCCAGACATGAAGTCTTCATTGTCAAAAATAGTAGTTCAGCTTCATTTCCCTGAAAGCATTTGTTTTCACAGGTGCTGTAAACTTGGATATCTTCCCTCTGGGTTGAGAATGTTATGTAGGCCTGGAATCTGTGGAACTTCTTCACAGATGAAGAGGAAATACTTTTTTCCGTGTAAGGCCTGAGATCTATGCTGATAGAAGTCCCCTTTGTCCTGCAGACAGCAACGTACAAATAATGGTATGTGCACTTATTTACGCATTCCTTGGGGAATTCTGGCTTAAGAAAAATTCATGCAGACACTTGTTATCAATTCAAAGTTTAGAGACCTTTTTGAGGTATGAGGGTGTGCATATATGTGTGTGTGTGTTAGTGTGTATGTACATATGTGTGTTATAATTTTCTAATTATCTTTTACATTTGTTTTAATAAATTGATATTACCTAATGTTAGAAATTCATCTATTGATTTTTAAAGCACATTCTTTTATTTATTTATTTATTTATTTATTTATTTATTTATTTATTTATTTGGTTTTTCGAGACAGGGTTTCTCTGCGTAGCTTTGAGCCTTTCCTGGAACTCACTTGGTAGCCCAGGCTGGCCTCGAACTCACAGAGATCCTCCTGGCTCTGCCTCCCGAGTGCTGGGATTAAAGGCGTGCGCCACCACCGCCCGGCTAAGCACATTCTTTTATTTATGCTGTCTCTAAGGATTATATTACACACTCAACGGTACAATAATCTTCTTCATATTGATAATAACATATCTAATGAGTGGCAGAAACTCCCTACTGATATTCTATTTCATACAGGACAGTTCCTTCCTTCTATTTGTATACAATTATGTTGATGTTGCTATACAGCAAAGTTAGTTGTTACCTCTTTAGATATTAAATTTCTCACAGTATTTTGATATAATTATTACTTAATACATTTTTGTGTATTTTAAAGAAACTGAGAAGAGAAAGGACATCACAGATATGAAAATACACATTTCATTATATTTACCCTGGTTCTTTTAACTGTTTTCTCTGAATTTATGTTCACCATCTGGTCTCATTCCTTATTTCAAACAGCATTGCTTGCATTTAATTCCTCGGTGCTGTTATCGTCAACTGCATTACATTTCTGAAGGCTATAGGACAAACAATATATCTACACACATTGTTCTATAAACTTGCATTTAAACAGGTTAAGAGAAGAAGGAAAAGAAATATGCAAATACGATGATTTTATAATTACCTAAATAATTACCTATATTGACACTCTCTGCTTCTCTGTTGCTCACGTTATTGTCTGGCGTCTTTTTATTTTAAGCCTGAGAAATTTTCTTTACCAATTGTTTGAAGGTGAGTATTCTTGAACAAATCCTTTCAGTGTTCAGATAACAAATAATCAATATTAAATGAATGTATAAAATCTGGCTTTCTATAATATAGAATTTCCTAGTTAACAAATATTTACTTTAAGATATTTTGTTACACAGTGCAGTCTGGCTTTCATTTTTCTCCAATATAATATTTTTATTGATTATTTGAGAATTTCACATCATGCACCCCAATTACACTTATTTTCCAGTCCTCATGGGTCCACCTCCCCATCATTGCCAACTCCCTCATAAAAAAAAAAATAAAGAGAAAAAGGAATCCAATTTGTGTTGCCCATATACTCAAACTCCTAATGACCATTCCCTTAAAGAAAAGGATGTTCTTCCCACTTTCACCGTAACAGGAAGCTATCTTTTGTGGAGAGCTATACTTCAGCATCTTTATCAAAATTTTTAAGTGTTCTTTTGCTGGCTTTCCTGGGCTATTTGTTTGCAGGTGGGGGGAGGAGAGGAAGGAGTTGCCACAGAAGCCTTCCATGTCCTTCTTTGTCAACTGTGACTCTTTAGTCATTGATACCTCTGCAAAAGTAACTTCCTTGACCTTTACAACCAGCTGGAGCAGAGATCATGTACTTCCACTTGGTTTCTGGTGACAGCACAGACCTTGAACAGCCATGTGGTCTCTGGAGTCAGCACATGCCATGGACTTCGGCATGGTTTCCAGTGGCAGTGCAGGGCACAAATGACAACATAGCCCTCTGATGCAGCAAGATCCATGGACACCTAGACACCATCATAGTATTCAGCAGCAGCACAGGCCAAGGCCATTAACATGGGTTTTAGGAACACTGGCCACCAAAACCACTATTGTCTCCGTGGGAAGCCCAGCCCCATGGATATCAACATGTCTTCAGGTAGCAACACAGACCACAGACATCCACATGGCCTTGGAAGTAACATGGACCTAAGACATCAACATGGCTTCTTTCTTATATTCCCAGTGAAGTCAGATGTTTTGATCCTACCTTCTTGCATTTGTTTTAATGCAATTCTTTATAATGTGTATCTACAGTTAAAAAGAAATATTTAGAAAATTTCAGTTTCATGGAATTATGCATTTTTCATAGATTGTCAATTTTTGCTTATTCTATGTTTTTTCTTAAAACGTAATTTCCCTTTAAGACTGTATTTAAGTTTACTGAGTCTTCTGCACCCATAAATTTACCAAACGATTCCTTCACCTGGTTTGTTATACTTTTCAAATTTAGACTTACCATTCTCTCATTCTATTCCACTTTTATTGTCATTTTTTTCAATGAAATCCATCATCATATTTTCTGAGTGGTTTGCTTTAGGGATTCCACTATATTATTTACACTTGCCACTTTTAAATAGTATGTATAGATTCTGTTTTTTTTTTTTTTTTTTTTTTTTTTTTTTTTTTTTTGTTGTTGTTGTTGTTGTTGTTTTACCCAGCATATAACTAAACATTCCACTTACATTTTTTTTTTTTTTTTTTTGAGACAGGGTTTCTCTGTGTAGCTTTGCGCCTTTCCTGGAACTCACTTGGTAGCCCAGGCTGGCCTCGAACTCACAGAGATCTGCCTGGCTCTGCCTCCCGAGTGCTCCACTTACATTTATCCTCGCTTCTCATGATATGCTGATAACTTCATATATTAGAGAATAACATGCAACAAACATTGACTTGGCCTTTTATGCATAGAGTACTTAAAGTCATTAGCATTTCCTCTGCTTTGAATGAGTACTGAGGCTCAAAGTTATCCTGTTCAAACAGGCTGAAAATGAACGCCTGTTACTTGAGCTAGGGTATCTTTTACTATCTGTTCTCTAAATCTCCCTACTGATATTCTATTTGCACTGCTTCTGTGGGTATCATATAAGCTGGTAGTATCCATATATTACTAATGGATAATTCTACTGTTTCTGACAATACCCAGGTGCCTATATTGTTCCATGGTCTAATTCAGATGAAGTCACATTGGGAAAGTGTGGTGTGATCATATGTAAACCTTGTTCTAATATACCAAGTAGGCTGAATCTTCTATATTATAAAATGGGACCTGGACTGGAGATGTGGCGTAATAGAGTTTGGTTCCCAGAACCCATGTCAGTTGGCTCATATGAGCTATAACTCCAGTTCCAGGAGACTCAATGTGCTCTACTGGCCTCAGGGGCTACCTGCACAGTTGTGCACTATATAGGGACACAGCCACATGGACACACACACACACACACACACACACACACACACACAAATAAAAAATGAAAAATCCCAAATCTTGGATATCCCCGAGATCCAATACCCTACTCTCATCCCCATTTCTACAGCAGAGCACTTACACCAGCCTTCCCTGCCCACCTTCTCCCATCTCCTCTGGAGCCCATAAATCTTCCTTTTCTAACATCCCATCCCTATTCACTGCTTTGTTCCAGCCCCAAACCCAGCAGGCACACCCTGCTAAATCAAGGGTTGCTCCTCCTAGAGCAAGAAGTGAGTAGAAGGCAGACCCAGAACCTCTCCTTCTGCCCCTCCAGATCAAACCATCCCCGTCTCATCCCCAGTTCTATAGCAGAAAATCTGCTGTGGTCTCCAATTCTTATCTGCCCCAACCCCCAATGAACAACAAATACCATCTCCAACTTTCCTTCCTCCAACTCATCCCAGTATCCAAGCTCCTGTCACGAGTAGGCATTCCTGTGAACACACCAGGAAAGCAGGTAAGTTAACTGAAGACCTTCACTGATGCCTCCTCTCCTCCAAACCCAATCTCTTAGTCTCATCCCTACTCTCCAACAGAACACCAAGCTACAGCCATTGCTATCCTTCTGCCCACAAATGCTGTGGATCTCATAGTCCTACCTCTCCCAATCTCCCTCTTCCAACTTGTTGCTTAATCCTGGTCCCCAGCTCCTGAAGGCACTCCCCGCTAACCCACAGACCACATCTCTCAGGGAAGTAGGTAGCCTGTCCACAGATCTTACTCTCCTTTTACGTTCCTCTAGATCCAAACCTTCAGTCTCATCCCTGAACTAAAGCAGAACCTCTGTGGTGACCTCTCTTCACTGTCTTTGCCCATTCCAAAGAGACAAAATAAGCAGATCCTGAAGAAAAGTCTGCTATTCTCCATCCTGTGAATCTCTTTAGACTGACTAATTTATCCCTATTCTTAAGTGTTAGCCCCCAAGGCCCAGGGACAGATTTGACCTGGAAATCAGTGTTCCCAACTACCAACTATCAGAACCAAAGGAAATTTCCTCCAAAGCAATACACAGCCATCACAGTCTTTGAAAATCCAATATCTATCTATAATCACAGCCCTACAGAAGATGCCAAAACCAAACCAAAACAAAACAAATCAAGAGCAAAGCAAAACTCCAATATAGGGAAGTTAACTACACCTACAAAATCACTGGGAATAAATAATATCAGACTAGCAAAACCAAAAGAAGGGAAACACACACACACACACACACACACACACACACACACACACAACCTATACCACCACCACCACTACCACCACCAGCAACAAAATAAAAAGCATCAACAATCATTGGTCATTGATATCTCTCAATATCAACGGTCTCAATTCCCTGATAAAAAGACACAGACTAACAGAATGGATGTGAAGACAGGATCCATCATTGTACTGCATCCAAGAAACACACATTAACACCAATAGAAGATATCACTCAGAGGGAAAGGATAAAACAAGATATTCTAAGCAAATAGACAAAAGAAGAAAGCTGGTGTAGCAATTTTAAAATTTAAGAAAACAGACATCAAACCAAAACTATTCTAATAAGAAAGGAAAGGACACTACATACTCATCACAGGAAAACTCTACCAAGATGACATCTTGAATCTCAACATCTATGCCCCAGACACAAGGGCATCCAAGTTTATAAAAGATATACTACTACAGTTTAAATCACATATTGACCCTCATAAACTGAAAGTGGGTGAAGTGGGTAAATTCAATATCCCACTCTTACCAATGGACAGGTCACCCAGACACAAACTAAACAGAAAAATACTGGACACAATATAAACCAAATAAATATGACATGTATTTAAAGAACATTTTATTCAAACACAAAAGATTATACTATCTTCTGTGTACGTCATGGAACTTCCTCCAAAATTGACAACCCATTCAGACACAAAACAAGTCTCAACAGATACAGGAAAATTGAAATAACTCCCTGCATCCTACAAGACCACCATGGGTTAAAGCTGGTTATCAAAACCAACAGAAAGCTTACAAACTCAAGGAAATTTAATATCACTCTACTGAATGAAAAAAATGGGTCAAGACAAAAATAAAGCAAGAAATAAAAGACTTTTTAGAATTCAATGAAAATGAATACATAGTGTACCTAACCTTATGGGACAAAATGAACATGGTGCTAAGAGGAAAGTTCATAGCACAAAGTGCCTGTATAAAGAAATTGCAGAGGTCTCATATTAACAATTTAACAGCACAACTGAGAGCTCTAGAACAAAAAGAAACAAACACGCCCAAGAAAGGTTAGTGGCAGGAAATAATCAAACTGAGGACTGAAATTAAAAAAAAAAGAAAGAAAGAAAGAAAGGGAACAATAGAAAAAAAATCAATAAAATAAAGAGCAGGGTTTTTTTTTTTGAGAAAATCAATAAGAAGGACAAAGTCTCATCTAAATTAATTAAAAGGTAGAGACAGAATATCCAGATTAATAAAACTAGAGGTGACAAGTGGGACATAACAACAGACACCAAGAAAATCCAAGGAACCATTAGATCATACTTCAAAAATCTGTATTCCACACAACTGGAAAATCTAAAAGAAATGGATGATTTTTTTTGATAGGGACCACTTACCAAAGTTAAATCAAGATCAGATAAACACTATAAATAGACCTATAACCATTACTGAAATAGAAGCAGTCATTATAAGTCTCACAACCAAAATAAGCTCAGGGATAGGTATTCTTAGCACAGAAATCTCCCAGATTTAAAAAAAAATGAATTAACGCCAATACTCTAAGTTATTCCACAAAATAGAAACAAAAAGAACATTGTCTTATTCATTGTATGTGGCCCCAGTTGCTCTGATACCCAAACCACACAAAGACATAACAAAGAAATGAAATTACAGAACAATTTCCCTTATAAACAAAGATTCAAAACTACTCAGTAAAATTAGTGCAAGCTGAATCCAAGAACATATCAAAAAGTTCATTAACCATGATTGATTAGGCTTTATCCAAAAGATGCAGGGATGGTTCCATACACAAATACTAATAAATGTAAATGTAATATGACATAAAAAATCTGAAGAAATAAAAAACATGATCAGATGAAGAAAGGGCCTTAGACAAAATTTGACAGCCCTTCATGATGAAGTCTGGGAAAGATTATGAATACAATGGACACACATAAATATAATAATGACAGTTTATAGCAAGCCTATAGGCAACATTAAATTAAATGGAGAGACTCAAAGGAATTCTTCTAAAATTAAGAACAAGACAAAGTTGTCTATACTTTCCATATCTATTCAATAAAGTCCTTGAAGTCTTAGCTAGAGCAATAAGAAAATTGAATATCAAAGGGCTGCAAATTAGAAAGAAAGAGGTTAAATTATTATCATTTATAGATGATGTGGTGTACATAAGTGGGCCTGAAAGTTCTATCAGGGGACCCTCCCAGTTAATAAACACTTTTGGCAATGTAGCTGGGTACAAAATTTAGTCAGAAATTGAGTAGCCCACCTATGGACAAATGACATATGGGATGAGAAATAAATCAGGGAGACAGCTTTCACAATAGCCTCGAATAATATAAAATACATTGCAGTAATTCTAATAAGGCAAGAGAAAGACTTGGATGATTAAAAGCTTCAAGTATTTGAAGAAAGAAACTGAAGATATCGGAAGATAAAAGGATATACCATGCTCATGAACTGGTAGGATTAATACAGTGAAAATGGCCATCCTTCCAACAGCAAACTACAGAGACAATTACAGACCTTAAAAAGACAATTGGTTCTCAACTTCACATGGAAAAACAATAAAAATAACAACAATAATAAAACCCTGAATAGCTCAAGTAATCCTGAACAACAAAAATAGTGCTGGGGGTCTCATCATTTTGGATTTCAAGATATACCACAGAGTTATCATAATAAAAACCACGTGGTAGTGGCATAAAAACAGACATGGTGAACAATGGGATCAAAATGAAGTTCCAGACACAAATTCACACACCAATGAACACTAGGTTTTTGAAAAAGAAGTACATAGTGAAAAAGCGACGGCATCTTTAATAAATGTTACTGGTCTAACTGGATGTTGGCATGTAGAAAAATGCAAATAGATCCATATAGATTACCTGTACAAAAATCAAGTCCAAATGGATCAAAAAACTAAAGTAAATCTCAAACACATTGGCACAGGAGACAACTTCCTGAACAGAACACCAATAGCATAGGCTCTAAGATCAACAATTAATAAATGGGACCTCATAAAACTGAATTTATTTGTAGGGTAAAAGACACTGTAGTTCAGACAAAGCAGAAGCCCAAATAATGACAAAAATACTTTTTTCCAACTTTACATCTGATAGAAGAGTAATACTTGTATATAAATATATAATCGACACAAGAAACTAGATATCAAAAAACCAAATGCTTCAATTTAAAAATTGTGTGCAGATCTAAACAAATTATCAATAGAGGAAACTCAAATGGCTGAGAAACACTTAAAAAATGTTCAACATCCTTAGCCATATGGGAAATGCAAATCAAAACTACTTGAGATTCCATCTTATGCCTATCGGAATGGCTAAGATCCATAACACAAGTGACAGCTCATGCAAGCAAAGATGTGATATAAGGAGAACACTTTTCCATTGCTGGTGGGAGTATAAATTAGTATAGCCACTATGGAAATAAATATGGTTGTTTCTCAAGAATTTGGGAGTTGATTCACTTCAAGATCCAGCCATTCTTGAGTGTAAAAGGATACTTTATTCTACCAGAAGGATACTTGCTCAATCATGTTTATTGTTGCTCTGCTCATAATAGCCAGAAACTAGAAACAACCTGATGTCTCTCAACAGAAAAATGGATAAAGTAAATATGGTATATTTATGCAATGGGTTATTACTCATATAATTTGTAGGTAAATTGATGGAACTAGAAGAAATTCTTCTGAGTAAAGTAACACAGCCCCCAAAAGACAAATATAGTATGTATTCTCCTATATATGTATATTGGCCATTATAAATGATAGCCAATCTGCAATCCATATACCCAGAGAGGTTAAATGTAGAGGAAGGAACTAGGGAGACACATGGGTCCTCCTTAGAGGGGGAACAGAATAATTATGGGCAGACTGTGGGGAGGCGATGGGAACAGGAGGATCAGATCGGCAGTGGGATGGGAGATAGTGTTGAAAGAATGTAGACAGAGATAACTGGAATTAAGAAGCATCAGAAGGAATGATATGGAAAAGTAGTGCAATGGAAACTTCCTAAAATATATGAAAGTGACCCTAATGAGGTCTTCTAAGGATGGTGGATACAGAGTCCCAGCTGATCATCTCTTTTACCAAATTAGACTTGCAGTAGTGGGACTGGGTTGCATTCAATGGAGTTGTTGGCCAAGGATGTTTTAGGAAATCCCCAAACATCCCAGCCTGTTGCTAAGACCATGGATTATTCTCCACAAACTGACAAGAACTCCCCGTTGCCAGGTACAACACCCAAACACCTCATTGAACATGGAGAAGTCAGCTGGTGCCTGCATAGAGCCTTCACCCCCTACTTCCAGCATCTTTGGTGAAGGAGCATTCTCTGGAGGCTTCCAAAAGGAAAATATAAACACCAACCCAGGCACAAATCATTTGGCTTACACTCTGTCCTCCCTGTAAGACATACAGTAATACAACAAAACACAGAACTTTTGAGAGTAGTAAACAAATGACTGATTTGACTTAAGGTCCACTCTATGAGATGGAACCCATACTCAACAATGCTTGGGTTACCAAAAACCAGAGACTAGATATCCCAGAGACCCAGGGTAAAGCCAAATACTACTGTTCTTAAAAATATCAATAAAATGACTCCTAATAATATATTGCTATACTTACAGTGATAGACCCCAGACCCAGGGTACTACCTTCTCGGGTGGTCACCCCAAGAACCCAGACTCCGGTCCAGTTGATGCAAACAGCAAGAGGTTTACTGATGTGCCTGTCCAGTCAGGCTCCTCTCCTCCCAAGAGCAAGAGCTGCACCCTACTGCAGTCACATAGGTACTTTTAAAGGAAAAAAAAAACAACCCACAAAAGCCATAAGGTTACAATTCCCATGCAATTTCGTTCAGATTGGTTAACGTCTAGGGGCTAATTTCACAAGATCCTGGCCTAATTACAGGGTAGGTACAATCACGTCCATATGCATATTTTTCCCTGTAATCTCAAGGTGGGGGGTGTATCAGGGCGGGACTGAAAGTTACACAAAGGTTACAGTGGTCTTTCCTGGAACAGTTGCAATTATCCCAGTCACAGTTGATCAACATATCTTAACAGAAATCTCCATATATTGTGGTAAGGGTGGTTGAGTAATGGCTGAGTCAGTCTGCCCTTGGAACAAGCGTTTTAGTTCCTCATTCTCCTGGGACTTGCAGGGCAGGGGTGGGGAGGGGGCATAAGCCTGAACAGGTTAGGGTCTTTCAATAGATCAATACCTTACTCAGTCATCATCAGAAAAGCTTCCTCCTGCAGGTGAAAAAGGATAGAGATCCACATCCAGATATTGCACACAGAGGGAGACTTTGTAACTCTCAGATCTAAATGGGATATCTCCATCAAATCCCCCCTGCAAGAGCTCAGGGAACCTGGGAAAGAGGAGGCAGAAAGAGTGTAAGAGCCAGAGGGAATAGAGGACACCAGGAGAAAAAGGCCTTTGAATCAATATAAAACTCATATGAACTCACAGAGACTAAAGCTGAGACACATAAGGCCTACAGAAGTTTTCACTAAGTCTTCTGCATATATATTACAGCTATTAGCTTAATATTTTGATGAGAATCCTGAGTATATGAATGCATGGGTCTCTGATTCTTGTGCCTGCTCTTGGATATCTTTTCCTTCTGTTGGACTGCCTTGTTCAGCCTCAGTGTGATGGTTTGTATTTTACCTTCTTGTATTTTAGTTAGTCATGTTTGGTTATTATCTCTTAGAAGCCTGTTCTTTTCTAATTAGAGATAGAAGGAGAGTATATCCAGAGGGAAGAGGAGGGAGGGAGGAATTGGGAAGTATAGGAAAGCAAAAACATCAAATACTCTTTTTTTCTCTTCGTTGAACAGGGGTGCTGTGTGTGAATATTGAAAGAAACAACAACAACAAAAGGTGCTGTCCCAGGCTGATGCCATTGTCCAGTAAGTATCTCCTACAGCCAAAAGTGAGGGAGAATCAAACCTGCTGGTATTTACTGAATACTCTCACAGGCTTCCCAGTCAAGGCAGTTCATCTAGCAAAGTGTCTGTGTGGAAAATGAAACGGAATAAATCTTGAGTGATGTTTTCACGACTTTAGGTCATGATGGTTAGGTTATATTTCAGTTGAATGTCTCTTAACCTTCTAAACTTAAATGTCATGAATGTGCATTTAGATATCCTAGTTTTCAGTTAAGGAGAAATGCTTTTCTTCATGCTTCAGTTAAGTAGAGAAGCAATTCAATATTCAATTGAATATACATATATATATGTATATATACATATATAGTATTGGCAAAACCACTAAAGAAGAGTGTACTAATTAGAGTTAAAAGATCATTGCAACAAGTTAAGAAGGGAAAATAAGAGGAACTCTGGATATGCTAGCCTGAAAGAGTGACCATGGTGTAAGAGGAAAACCAACTGGGCATGCAGGGTAAGAGGACTCAGTTAAGGCTAATGCTTCTTAGAAAAAGATAAATGAATGAACCAACGAGCAAAGCAAAACATTAGTGAAACATCTATAATCCATTTGAAAGTGCTTTTAGCATAATAATAGAGTAATCATGATGATACAAAGGTTTAAAGGGCAGTGAGAGAATTAAACAAAATGATAATAGGAGACATTTTTTTTTTAATATTTTAACCCCAAACAGGAATAAAAAAAAATATTGGTGGCTACAAGGCTATGCTTTGCCATAGAGTATTTTTAATGTGGCTTAGAAAACAAAATGTTTCTATGCCCATGGCAAAAATGGAGTGGAGAAATAAAGTTATAATGGAGAGGAAGGGGACAGAATCATTAGATTATATTGAATAGATTGTGGAGCTTATGAACATAATATCAAGATAGGACACAAAGTTTGTGAGCTCAGAGGCAGATATGTATGTAGAGGTAGCAATAGAATAGTGTGCAATCTTTAGTTTCATAGTTTTATCTTCTCAGAAAAATAGGAGTAGAACTCAGACTATCTACAGTGTAAAGGAACTGTACAACAGTGTATATGACAGTGTGTGATAAAGATGTCTGTTCTGTGTGCTGTGTACATGTGCTGTCACCAGAGAAGATCAGGTGTCTTGCTCTATTTTTCCTTGCCATATTTCTTTGAGACAAGGTCTCTCATTGAGTCTGGAGCTAGGCTGGTTGTAATCATGCCTCATAGATCTACCTATGCTCACATGTACACACAAATTAGAATTCCACAGTGGATTGGATTTACTTCAATAGGAACAGTCTCTTTTTCTGGTCAGGTTTATGAACCAGGCTATAACCTCAAACTACGTACAACTTTGCTTTTCTTGAAAGGAGAATCATTATTAATTTTAATCATTTTCAAAATTTAATTTTTTATACATGATAGTTCCATCTTAAAATTTCACCATTTTCTTCTCTTAGGTGATTTGTGTTCATTAACTATAAAATTTTATTAAAATGTGAAAAGAATAATGTCATTTTTGTTATCACCCTTTTAACTCAGATATAATGCTATGTATGCCTATGTGGACTCATAGAGTACATTTATGAATAGAACAGCAGGTTTAAATGAAGCTTACACCTTGCAAATATCATATAAAACAAATATTTGCCAATCTTGATGTTATATTTTCTGAGTTACATTTTACAAGATCAGAATTGTATTTTAAGGTTCATAGATTTTTAAATACTTACAGTGTTGTCTAACAGTCTAAATAGATGGGAACAAAAAATACTCATGATGACTATATATCCATCCATATTATATATGGTTTCTCATTATATACATGTAGTGTATTTATGATTATGTGTATTTCTTATGATAGTTTAAGTTTTATAATACTAATTTCTGTTCATTATAAGACAGGCAAATAGCTGGACATTTGAAAAAAAGTTACGAACATGCAATTGGAGAATTTTGGAAAATCAGTTTTTCTCTGTGGAGGCACAATGTTTCATGACATGGTGGTCTTTTGGTACTTTGTCCCACCTGTCCAATCTAGGATACCACGTACCCTAAGCACACTCTCATCATACAACACATCAGGAATACTATTTTAATACCTCATGAAAAAATGTGTCTAGTAATAGAATGTTTTTGTTCAGTAACCATACTCTCCTTCACCCATAAGTCTCCTCGCACAGTGATCACCTGGTCACAACACATGTTGATTCTATTTTGTGGGCACAGCTTTATATTTTCTGTATCTTTCTTATGATTTCCTTTACAAAAATAAGCCTTTAAAAAAATCTTCACTTCTGCTTTGAACTTCCTCATTCTTTAAAAAAATATTTTGTATATGAATGTATAACGTTGGCGGGGGCGGGGGGGAGCTGGAGAGTGGGCATGTTTGTCTCAGAAGTTCATGCAGCCAATTCTCTCCATTCACCTTGACATAGGTTCTGAGGATCAACTCAGTTTGACAAGCATGCGCACAGCTTTTGAACGTCTTGTCATCTCAAAACAAGAGGTTTTATTTTTCTCCTGTAAAATAATTCTCCAAAAGGGACTATATTGTGTATGAGTTTTTAGTACACCAATCCCCTCACATTATGAAGCATTCAGTTTTGTTTATTTTACTACTACTGAATTTGGATTACCAATGTTAAGCTTAGAAGATAGACATTAGTTGAAAAGACATTAATGAATGCTAGTGAGTGATAAATACAGGGGTCACCAATTGAAAATTGTGTGTGTGTGTGTGTGTGTGTGTGTGTGTGTGTGTGTGTGTATTGAATAAAGGATGATTAATCATTCCTGGGAGTGTGACCTCACATGTTGTTATAAACTTTGTTAAGTAATTGATAAAAGGAACTGAGACAATAACAATGTGCCCCAATTACAAATATATCCTGAGAGAGTCTTAGAGGAAATTGTTCAACTGTCATGTGAAGTGCTTGTTTGTCAGTTTGGGTAACTTTTCCCATACTGCTGCTACAAATGGATGCCAGGTTGCATACTTCTCTCACAGGACAGTTGCTCATGAAGGCAGTATCTAAAGAAAACTGTGCAGTATCTGTCAGAAAAGTCCCACTGACAAAGTTAGAATCTGATGATGAAAATTAAAGTTTCAATAAAATGGTTTCATTATTATTTTATATGATATGTAGTTTTAAAATATGTATGTATAAATAAATTAAATATAGTGATTAGACTTTTGAATATTTAATCTGCCGTCTGAGAGTACATATTTAAATTTCCTTCTGGGAATGTGGGAAATTACTTTATATTCATGTTTACTGTATCTGTCAGCACATATATTAAACAGATTGGAAGCTTCCAGTAGTGGCATACAGCATATATGTGCCAATTGAGGATATGAAACACACGATATGTTGAAAGAATTGCAACCTTGATTTTCCCATCTCACAAGTTTAACCCTGCCAGGTTTACTCAGGTGAGTTACTGGAATTATTTCAATTTTTTTCTCTTCAGATTTCTGCTACAACTCAAGCTCAGCCATAACATTATATAGTAAGACCTGAGTCCTAAGTTCTTAGCACTTTGTCATCCATATTTCCAGTTGCTTACTAATAGTATTTTTTCATTAGTCACAAAATACAGCTGTCTTTTTAATGACATATAAACAAGGGATATTGCCAACTCCTACTGTGTTTCATCCATAATTTAAAACTCTTCAGGTTCATGAAATTGTGGTGGTCATTGTTGGTATATAATAAATTACTACATTTAAGCATATGGAAACCACCACATGAGCCAGCTGACCTATATAAAGACAAACAGAAAGGAATTAAGTCCAGGAAATACATTTTAAAACATTCTCTCATTCAAAATCCCTAGCTTGGTTTAAATTTTTGCTATCTAAGCCAATGAAACGTCTTTATTATTTAAGCTATTTTAGTTCAATTTTCATCTATATTCAACTCCATTCAGATGCCTTAATATTTAATGTTCTGCACTCTTCTTGAATATAGTCCTTTTCATTTGCCTTTTCCATTGTAAAGATATTTTTCCTGGTTTTCATTATCTCACATTCAGGACAATTCTCAAATGACTCTATACTGGATTTTTTATTAGAATTTACTATTTTCTTTGACATTTTCAAATTTATATACAATGTATCAGGATTATATTTCCCCCAAGTCTCTAGTATGTAAGAGCCCCTCCCCCCAATATGTTCCTTTTCACTTTCATGTCCATTTCTTTCCTTTTTTTGATACCCCACTGAGTCTGAATAGTGCTGACAGCATGTGTATAGGTGTGGGGTCATCCAGGGAAGCATGAGAAACCTCCTACTGGCAATAATCCCCAAAGATTAACAACTCCTCCTACCCCAGAAACCAACAACAGATAATGGCTTTTCAGAGAGCACCGTGAACCCCTTGCCATCCAGGCCCATGGTTGTTATTGTAGCTGCTTTGTCCCAGAGCTGGCTCAAATATTTCATATAATGAAAATAAAGCTGTTGAGACTTGCTCCCATTCACTAGAGCAATTCTAAGACATTTCCTCTAACATCTATACTCCCGAGCTATGTACTCCCAAGTCGTTCATGACCCACGTTCTTTATCAGATCTTTCTCTCATCTAGTTTTCTAATGAGTAAACATCTATTTATCTGTGCTAAGTCAGGTTAAATATCAATTTCAAAATGTAACTCTGTGTAAACAAAATTATTTCCCTGCTTTTTTTTGGTTATATTTTGTTTTGTTTTGTTTCACTGCAGTCTTGGACACTTCACTACTGGATAATTATCTCTTTCAGGTACATGTTTGCTATATTATAAGATCCTTGCCAGGCGGTGGTGGTGCACGCCTTTAATCCCAGCACTCGGGAGGCAGAGGCAGGTGGATCTTTGTGAGTTCGAGGCCAGCCTGGGCTACCAAGTGAGTTCCAGGAAAGGCACAAAGCTACACAGAGAAACCCTGTCTCAAAAAAAAAAAAAAAAAAAAAGATCCTTGATGACAAATACTGTACTTGATGTAGATACATATGTACAGCAAATGTAGAATCAATTCTATAATGGAGCAAATGGACAAAAAAAGCAAAATATCTTCTAAGAAATAAGTAAAATCTGAACCTCAAATGTATGCCTACATCATGGAACATGATTGAATTTCAGCCTAAGTGACCCTAGGAGAGGAATCATTAAATAGGTCAACTTTCCTTCACTAAGATTTGCAAATAGAGTTTGTTACTACAGCTACTACTTGATGGTAAAATGCATCTCATCCATTTGAATATTTTAAAACTCAAATTATTTTTATTTGAAAATTAAAGCATAGAGAAAACCCAAATGTATTGCTTTGGAACTACAGTTTTGATCAAGTTACATCCTTGGATCTTGAAGCACAAGTGTAGGCAAGCATGATAGTTATACCGGCTAATTGATTAACAATGGAGATAACCAGTACTGATCAGGATGATTTTTATTAACCATCTCTAACATTCTGAAACAGAACAATGTTTTTTTTTTATCTTTTTTTCAGTTATTTAGAAACATATTCTCAACAGATCATAATGTTTGATAATTAGTACCCATAATAATGGGGTTCGAGTGTGGTTCCTCTCCTTTGAAACTCATGTTGGGACTTGACGTTCATTGGTATTAAGAGGGTAAAAGCAAGGTATGATAGCTGTAGTGGGGTTGGGGGTAGACATTTTAAGATTAAGCTACAAAGAATCAGACAAAGAAGAAAGAACAAGAAACAAAAAATTAAAGTGATGAAAATGTAATAATGTAATACTCATCAAATATAATAAAAATATGCTAGTGATTTTAGTTTCCAATTATCATTTCTACCTATTCCAAACAGGAGTTGAGTCCTTCCCTGCTATAAGAAACTAGTGCTCAAAAAGTAAGTAGCAAATGTACAAACAACCCAACAGGAACTAAAGAGCTCTGAATCACACTGTGATTGACTGACAGTAGAACCGTTTTATTCTACTTGAATTCTGTCAGTCTTGAATCGTCATAACCCAGCGGCACGAGACACACATAGCAGAGTGCTATTTAATCTGCCAATGTAAATAAGACTTGAAATAACAAAAAGTGAATTAAAATTAGTCCTTATAAAATTCAATTTTAATAAAAGTCTAAAGAATATTCCTCCTTTATAATTTCTATTTGATAAACTGTATTATTTACCAAAGAGTCATCCAAGCCAGAAGCAAAGCCGCCTTGGTTTCCTCCCTCTCCAATTGGTTCTGCTTTCTCATTATCTCTCTACTCTGCACACTCAATATCTCTATAACTTTTTCTGTCATATATTGAATTTGTAAATAGTTTTCTGTATTTGTTTTTGTTCATTGTGAACCAGTTCTGCTAGTGAGTTTTCAGACATCCTTATGATCTTGGCATTAATTTCTGAACCCTCTATTTTATCCAATTGGTTTGTGTGAAATTTTCTCTTCATTTATCATTTTGACCTATAATTTACGCTGCTTCAACCACTTCATAACATAATGTTCTCTGTGAAGGATTGGTTCATCCCTGCCTGATTTGATTTCTTTCACTAACTCAATTCAATAATTTATTCATCTCCAATTTTGCTTGTTATAATTAATTATAAGTATTTTAAATGGAGATTTTAAATTACTCATGATATTCTAGTGCCTAGATTATATGAGGCAATTTATTGTGTTATAATTATAGAAAAATAAAAATACAATTTAAAATCATGAAACTAGTAATTGCTATGCCTCATGATTTCCAGAATATTAAAACAATAGATTACATTATTGTATTTCATTACAATGCAGTATCTTGTATAATTTGACAGAATGCTTACAGAAAATAAGACCATAATATATACTGTTTAGCAATAATATGAATTCATGTTCACCAGTTTATTTTATAACAATTTTTTGAGCACATAAAATATCACTATTATAAATCTCATATTTTCTTTTCTTCTGTGAAATGAAGAACATTCGTATAAATCCAAGCATGTGAAATTTCTAGCATAAAACGTGACAATAACTCTGCCTGAATTCTCATCAATGAGAAGGAGAACTGAGATGTTTCTCTGGGAAATAAACTAGGCTTTCCCATTGCTTCTCTTTCCACTGTGGCAGTATGGATATGTGAACCTTGCATCTTGTACTGATAGTACCTGACCAAAGGAAAACATTTGGTCCACTTTCTCCCTCTGCTGTGTCTGAGGACTTCTGTTCACATGTATTCTGGATTAATCCTCCATGCTATTGTACATGCTAAATGAAGCTCAGAGACTGGGCACTTCTTTACCATTGGGACTCTGTGGATGAGTGGTCTTTACTCTAGGTCTACTTATTTCTCTGGCTATAACTTGCTCATGGATGCCCCGCAAAACGAGGCTATCATTGCAGGATCTTCTCCTAGTAGTCTGTTCATAAGTCTCAGACCTGTATGGAAGTGCACTGAACATGTCACTTATCTACTTCTACTGATTTCTTTCTTTCTATTAGTGCTTCCTCAATAGGTTTCTTATGCATAATTTTATTCTGGTATCTAATTCTCAGAAGACTCCTGTGCTCTGTTATCATTTAGAGCTTTCCATGTTCTGGGAAAAGTTTATTGATTACTTTTGATATTATACTTTTAATTACAGCATTTCTCCCCTCCACTTCCTCCACACTCTCCCATACATTCATCCACACTCTGTTTCAAATTCATGGCCTCTTTTGTCACTAATGATTATTACATGCATATGTGTATATGCACATACACATCTATTTTTAAGTTATGAGTAATATATATATATAATTGAAAATCAATCTTTTGTGCCACACTAGCTCATATTAAATTACTTCTTTTATGTTAAATATATTTAAAATTTTCTGATCTGTTTTAACTCCATCCTTATCCATTTAAAATGTTTCCTTGCCAGGTGGTGGTGGCGCATGCCTTTAATCCCAGCACTCGGGAGGCAGAGCCAGGCGGATCTCTGTGAGTTCGAGGCCAGCCTGGGCTACCAAGTGAGTTCCAGGAAAGGCGCAAAGCTACACAGAGAAACCCTGTCTCAAAAAACCAAAATAATAATAATAATAATAATAATAATAATAATAATAATAAATAATAATAATAATAATAATAATAAATAAATAAATAAAAATAAAATGTTTCCTTATGTTTATACTTATTTCCCTTCATATCAGATACATTTTAGTCTTTTATGTTCTCATTCACTCAATGTCAATTTGCTTATGGACCTGAACCAACAGATCATTCCTTAATGACAAGTCCCTGAGTGGGTGGGCCTGAGAAAAAGACATAAAGAAGACAGGGAAGCTGAGGACAGAAATCTGGTGTAAGTGAATAGCTTCTGCCAAGGACACTTCCTAAGAAGCATAACATCTTACACACAGTTTTCAGGGAAATGGGAAAGAGTATGAGAAAGTCATCATACAGCAGAACAGAGCCGCCAAGAAGTTAATAGAGCAATGTTGCTCAGAACTGGATAGGACAAGTGTACCACCCACCAAGAACACTACAGTTTTGGGATCCATAACTCCAGTTTCTTTAGGAGAAAAATCTAGGTTCCCAGGAACTAAAATATTCACTCTTTCAAGGCCCTGGCCCCAGCCCCTGACCAGATCTTGCCAAATCTGCCTCTGGTCAAGAACACAAAGTTAGTGTTCGTTTAGTCCTTTCATCAGGGCTTCTGAGAAAACTTTGGATTGTCTGGCTCCCAACAGATTAAAACAACATTCAGCAGCTCTTTTTAACCATTTTAATATTACTTTCTAGCTAAGCAACACATGGCACTGAAGAATTCATTCAATGTTTAAAAAATTCTGTGAAATTAACTCTCACTGATTCATGTCTATGTATCTTTGTTTTATTTGTTTGGGATTGTTACTGCTTTTCTTTGTTTCCTCAACAAATATTTACTCAGATCAGCAACAAAATGGCCACCAAAAGCTAGCTACCCATAACATTTTCTTTTCTTATGCTTTTCTTTTATAATACATAATTATCATCAGATGTAGATTTAAAAATTAGCTTCTCTGATTATAAAATAATATATGATCATTGTGGAAAAACTTTAGAAATTCAAAATACAAGTAAAATTACAAAAACTATTTATTATTTTCCCTTTCATTAAAGATATACTCTTACATAATACAACATAATCGGAATACAGATTCTATATAGTTCTGAGACCTAGGTAAAACAAAACACTATTTTTTTAAAAAAAAAACTAACAATAAAATGACTTCTAACAATATCATGCTATACCCATAAATTGATGCCTTGTTCAGCCCTCATCTTGTAGCAGATGGGAACAGATGCAGAGACACAGCCAGATGTCACATAGAGAAAGATATTCCAAGGAACACTCAGCTCTAAATGGAATGTCTCCATCAAATCTTTCTCTCAGCACAGGGAAACCATGGAAGAAAAGGCAGGGGGGAAGACAGGGATGGAGGACACTAGGAGAAGAAGGCCCTTTAGAGCAACTGAGCAAAGCTCATAGGCACTCACAGAGACTGGCGCAGCATGCACAGGGCCTGCATGGGTCTGTCCTAAGTCCTCTGCATATATTGCTATAGCTTTTATTTTAGCACTTTTATGGGACTCCTGAATGTGTATAGGAGTTGGATCTCTGATTCTTGTGCCTTGTCTTGGGGCTCTTTCATTTCTTCTGTGGGGTTATCTTTTCCAACTTCGATATGGTGTTTTTGTTTGTATCTTATTACATTTTATTTTATTAGGTTATGCTGTTGTCTCCTAGAAGACTGTTCTTTTCTAAAGAGACAGAAATGGAGTGAATCCCGATGGGAAATGAGGTGTGGAGGAACTGGGAGGAGTAGAGAGAGGGGAAATGATATCCTCTCTAAGTATCTTATTACATCTCATTTATATGTTTTACATCAAAGCTTCTTCCAGAAAGCCCCAATGGCCATCTTCAGATCACTAAACAATACATGTGTTAGGCACTGCTCTTTGTTGTTGTTTATCAGTGTTAAAATGGAATACTCACCTATTGAACAAGACACATGTTTTAAAGCCTTGACATTATTAAATGCTTACAGTTTGTCAGGGACTCTTTTAGACCTGTGCACTGATTGTGAAAATATTAAGTAGGAAAAAGACTCTGAAAGCTATATGCTTTTCCTGAAAAAGAGTTGAACAGAATCTGCATGGAATTTAACAATTCAATTTTGGAGTAAATGTTCAGACAAAGGATAAACAGAAACTCAAATATTTGGGTTAGCTGCCATATTTGCAGACATTATTAACAATAGAAAAAAAACCCAAGAGAATAAACAATTTGTTAACAGATGAGTGGACAAACAAAATGTGATCTACATTCCAGATAATATTGTTAAGTCTGAGAAAGATAAAAAAATCTGACACAGTGTAAAAAGTGAGATAAAACGTTAGTAGAGAAACAATACTTAGATGGTGTTACTTATGTGAAATACTTATAGGCATTAAATTCATAGAGACAGAAAGTGAAATTGTAATTGGCTGGAGGGAAAAGAGGATGTGTAATGTGTGTAAAATGAATAGAGTCTGAGTGGGAATGTTGAAAGAGTTCTTCAGATAAATTACCTCTCCAGGTATAAACCAATAACTGTCTGAAAGATTCATGAATTTGAGTACCATTTTAATATCCCAAGGTTTTTACTGATGACACTGATTGTGTGTATGTGTGTGAATTCCTTCAATTCTGAGTACAGAAGATTGCTTAATACTTTGGAAAATAAGTAAGGATTTCATAAGAGAAATCCTTTAGTTTGGTGAAAGTTTGATGATACACAAAAAACTTCAAAATTAAAATTTGAAAGAACTAGACTGTCCTACAAGTGTTAATACAGACTCAAAAATTCCAGCATTTTTTAATGAAGATAAATAAATTCAAACAATGGATATACTGTCACTTAAACATGTCCAGTGACAGAAAATTTGACAAAACTATAAAATATATTTTTTCTATTGCTGCCATAAAGATTCATTACATGTTTAATTCATTATGTGCTAAATGTTTTAAGCTTATAAACTCAATACAGTGTTATATGTCAGACGCTCGATATAGATCTCAGCAGATTCTAATGAAGCCTACGTTCCTTTCATTGTTCTAGAGGGAAACCGGTCGCTGGTTTCCTTGACTAGTTAACAGGGTTCAGGACTGTGTAGATCTAGCAAGGAGGGTTCCATTGGGGTAAATTATAATTCCATTGACTAATTGAATTCAAGGTCATTCCCATCTGCTAGAAGCTATTGGGTTCTCTGCTACAAGACCTTGCACACCACCCAACCACATACACATGGCCCCCATTCTCTTCCATTTTCAAAGAAAAAACTGAAATGACTGTTATTTCCCATGTTGTATTTTAGGGAAAGGCTATTAAATAAAAACATTAACACACAAAAAACAGCCTATGCTCCAGGATTGGAAGAATGAATGTTGTGATCATCATTGAAAAACAGAATAAATAATAAAAATGTTTAATATATTTATACTTCACATCATTGTGACAGCAAAAGACTTTGACAAGGTATCCTTACTTCTTTATACAGTTGGCCATTCATTTCAATACACCAGCATCTGTAGATGAAGATAAACACCAGATGTAAGACAATGAAAATGTTGCTGATTTTGATTTAAACAGTGTAGTGTTCATAACACTGTGAATGGAGTGTATTTAAACTCTATTCTGGTTTTCAGTAACTTCAATCCTTCTTCTATGTTCCTCACATTAAATTATTTCTTTAGGACAATAACCCTTATTGTGGATAGCCAGAAGGAAGTTACCTCTACCTTTGGGACTTACAATCAAATAATATATAATGTAGAAATTTGTCTGTTGAACCTTAATTTGTTCTTCTTTGTGATTTACATGGAATCAACTTTATATACAAGCTTATTAAATGAGATTTTCAAATTGAATTACGTGAGAAAAACTGAGGTTCTATTAGGTATTTGTCCTAAGTTATCTATTAGATTCTAATGCCAAAAAATTTACCACTGTAGTTAGTTTATTTTATTGAGGGATTACATTTCTATTAAAATGCAAATGTAAACTCTCAAATCTTTTCATATTTAATGTTCACTATAAGTGAATTTATGTGAATCATTCCATTTGACCTCTGTATCAATCAAATTTTGGCAAGACTAATAAGAAGAAATAGTAAGAGAATGATAGATTTATTAAGAATCATGAAATAGAAGCCTTTGGAAAGAAAGAAAGCCTGAAACACAGAGCTGGTAAATGGTTCAGTATGCCAGGGTATTTGCTGTGTATAGCCCCTCCCAACCCCAACTCCCATGTACTGTCAATCCCTATAACTCCAGTGCTTGCTTTTGGGGGACAGAGTCAGCAGGATCTCTCAGGCTCTAAGGTCAGCTATCTTAGTCATAAAAACAGAGTTCCACATTTAGTCGAATTATCACAGGGTATTAGGGTGGAAAGTAATAAAGTGGGACATGTGATGTTCCTCTCTGGCCTCTGCACATGTGCACATGGATGCATGTATTCAGACAATTATGTGCATACACATTCATACATTACACACATGTACATGTTATACTTACACGTACAAGTATATATATATGTGTGTGTATATATATATATATATATATATATATATATATATACACATGAAGCATATTATTTGGATTTTATAAGTTATATAGATAGCAGAAGCGTGCCTTATTTTGTTGGTTGCCATAAGATGTTCGTATCCCTGGCAAAACATTATTGCTTTATAATATTTCATGATTTTGAATTGCTTCAATTTATGATTCAGTATTCTTGACCAAAAGCAATTTCTCACCAATATTGTTAACAATTTCTACTTTGTGAGTAAGCAAAATCCAAAGTTTTGTCTGGATGCCACAGTGCATACAAAGAGACTACTTCCACTTCCATTGCTTATAGAAGTTGAAATTTATCTGTTTCAATGTTACGTTGACTGTAGGGTTATTTCTCATTTAATATAGACCAGACAAGTTTGCATGGTTTATAAATGTCCTTCAGATAGACATAGTTCATTAATTCTTATGACTGTATTGTGTTATATTGTGTAAAGCACAACTGTTTATATTGTTCCTTCAATGTATACATTTGTATGTGTCTCCTCTCCAGTCATTTGATTCCTGTGGATTTATTCTGAGGAGGAAAAACGATGCTAATTTATGCCTAGGTTTTACTGGGATGGTGCCTGGGAGAAAGACAATTTTGTCTCCCAACAACACTGGAGTATAGATAGAATCATAAGCCATATAATAGGACTCATGCATGCTCTCATCAGATTAAGCCTCTTTGGACTAATCATTGGTCTCTCTCGGCAATTTAAAGTTATCTATAGTGTTTCAACTTGCCATTTTTGGTGGCATCAATTGTTATTTTGCATAAGTCCTTGCTTATTTTAATATTTGAATCCTTTCTTTTATGTTTCAAACATAGCTGAATGCAGAAATATAATACTAAAAATATGAGCAAATAGTTCTCAGGAAAACATGAACACACAAAATACAACTACCCTTGCTTCAGAACTGCAAAGACTCAAATTTAGAGAACCGCTACAAAAGACATTTGTACATTAAAAATGTGTCAGTTCAATTTCTTTTTAATAAAATCTGATTTTTACTTATGATTAAAAAGGACTAACAGGCCGGGCGGTGGTGGCGCACGCCTTTAATCCCAGCATTCGGGAGGCAGAGCCAGGCAGATCTCTCTGAGTTCGAGGCCAGCCTGGGCTACCAAGTGAGTTCCAGGAAAGGCGCAAAGCTACACAGAGAAACCCTGTCTCGAAAAACAAAAACAAAAACAAAAACAAAAAAAGGACTAACAATCCAATGAAAGTTAAAATCCATAAACTACAAGAGATAAAAATTTTAAATATTACTGCTATCATATATGCATTCAATAATGTACTGACCCTTTAAAAAAGCATGGCAACATAAAATGCCATGCTGAAAAAAAATTGTAAAGCCTTAATCATTTTCTTCTAATAATATATTTACTAACTTAAGCTTATTGGAAACCCTTAAAGAATACTGTAAAATTAAGCAGTTTCTCAGCAGTATTCATGTAAATGAGACTATATAATTTAACAGATGGCATTTGAATATGTAATAAATAGTACTGCAAATAAATTGCATAGAAACCATTTAAAGTCTCTTTGTCTTTTCGTGCATGTAAACATATTAGGAAGCTTATACTATAGTAGGCTTCCGTATGGCATTTCAAAGGGACTTTGATGTTTGTGGCCCCACCCCACATGCCCCTTTCTGCCCTGTCTTCTCATTACCCTCCAAATTTAAACATATTACAGTTTTCCCTTGATCTCTTATTGAACTACATGCTATTTCCCCTCATTTTGAGGACCCCTCCAGTTTTTACCAGATACCTAACCTCTGCAGTTATTCAGATAAAAACACACATACCTCAAACTTAACAATTAACATCCATATATAAGAAAAAATGTACATTATTTATTTTTTGTGGTTTTGGGTTAATACACTCAGGATGACTGTAGCTCCATCCATTTATCTGAAAATTTCACTTTCCTTAATAGATGAGTAATATTTCATTGTATACATGTGCCACATTTTCATTTTCCATTCATCAGTTTATGGAAATCTAGAATGTTTTCAATTTATATCTGCTATGAATATTACAGCAAATGAACATAGATGAGCAAGTTTCCATGTAGTAGGATATTGAATCCTTTGTATATATGTCAAATCAAATAGTGGCTATATCTGAATATTGTACTAGATCAATTTTCAGGTTTTTGAGGAGCATCAACACAGATTTCCACCATAGATATGCATATTTGAACTCCCACCATCAATACATAAGTGCTCCCATTTCACCACATCCTTGCTATCATGTGCTGTAGTTTGTTTATTGATCTTAGTCATTTTGACTAGTGTAAGATAGCATCTTAAGGTAGTGGTAGTTGCAATTTTAATTTGCACTTTTTGGTCTGATAAGGCCATTGAGCATTTTTATAAAATCATTTGCAGCCATTTGTGTTTCATCATTGAGAACTGTCTGTTTAGCTCTCTACCCCAATTTTAATATTTTTGTTTTACTGATATCCAGTTTTTTAAAGTTTCGTATATTCTAGATACTATTTTTCTATACAAAATATATATAATAAGTAAATATTAAAGTGGAATCACCATATAGTGGGGACAATATTCTAACAAGACATCTTATGCTATCAAGTAAAACACCCAGTGCCATAAATGTATTACTTCTTGTTGAACATTTGCAAAATGAGTTCTAGAGACTTCCAGAAACATCACAAGCTATTGCCAAAGCTGTTAGTTACTCTCTGAAACCTGATGGGAAGGGCTTATCACTGAAGACATAGCTATTTCTCTTTGTCAATGGGCACATAGTAATTAAGCTGGTGCCCAGGTAGAAGTTTGATCTCTTCTGACTAACATTTAGGGTGCTGTGGGGTCCAGAGGAGAAAAGTAATCATTAATATCACTGAGCTACTAATCTTGATGCCTACAGCAATAGCCTGCATTCAAGATACACAGATGGCACAAATTGTGTGGGAATAACCAACTGCACCCCCCATTACATTTAAGGCCCACTCCATGAGATAGGACACATACCTGATACTGCCAAAATGCACAAGGACATGAAATTAGATGGGTAACTGTGACATATTTGATCACATTGTGAACACTGAAATTTTGCTAAATAAATAAATTCAACTATAGGTCAAGAGGCAGAGCAAGCAACCAGTTGACTGGAAGTAGCTATTGAGAGTGAGGGGAAGTCAGGAGGTGTGTGTGTGTGTGTGTGTGTGTGTGTGTGTGTGACAGAGAGAGAGAGAGAGAGAGAGAGAGAGAGAGAGAGAGAGAGAGAGAGAGAGAGAGGCACAGGAATTAGGAAGGGGGGCATCTGATTGGAGAAATTCTGTTTCAGATGGCATAGGAGAAAACATCTTTCTGAGACTATTGGCAGAGGAGGAAGTTCAACTGGCTGCTTTCTTTGTCTCTCTGAGCTAGCAGGTTTTTACCCTAGTATCTGGCTTCTGAGTATTGGTAAAATAAAAAGATAGAGACTTAGTTGAAATATCTGCCTCCCTATGGGGAGGCAGCCTCCGGCTGTGGCGACTGGGGAGGTGCAGTCTGCAGTTGGTACAGCAATAGGATGAGGTGCAGCTGCTGTACCACACACACAAAACAACAGGCGTTAGGGTAAACCTATCCTCATTATTCTGCTATAAGAATGTAGCACTAAAACTACTCTTGATGACATATTGCTATATCACTAGAGCAGAACACTGCTTAACCCTCATCAAAGAAGCGTCTTGAAGTAGATGGCCATCAACTCAGAGGCACAGAACTGGACAATTAGCAAAGGGTGAGAGACTTTGAAGCATTTATCCCTAAATGTGATGTCTTCCACAATTCTGATGGATCTATGTGAAAGATGAGTAGTTAGATTGTAAGAGTCTGAGGGGATGGGTAACTGCAAGGAAACGGTGTCTTCCAGACATAAGAGAACTTAGGCACATATGAACTCAGAGATTGTTAGCATGCAGAAGACCCACACAGGCTCAAACCGATCAAAGTCTCAGAACCAAGAATGGGAAACAGACAACAAGCCCCACTTCAATTAAGATTGTATATGTAATTAATACCTGCAGGGAAAGGAAAAATAAATTTTCTTCAATGGAATGTCACTGGTATATCAACCACAATCCAGGACAGGCCGCATTCCAATGGGTAGTTGGCCAACACAAAATGGAACCCATAATTATTTTAATCCATATTTTTGCTTTATTTTTTTTACCATTTTTCATCCTCTTAATTCTTTCTGCAGTTGGCTTTTTGTCCCTTCCCCTCCAGCTCCAGATGGGTGAGCCAGCAGAAGGAAGACAGAAAAAATATGAATTTTTGTCTCACTGCTTCTGTGAACATCAATTACAACTAAGTTATGGACTTAAATTTAAAGCAGTAATTTTAAAATCAGAAATGAATATAAATGTATGTATTGTTGCCATTGGTATAGGAATGTGATACAATAGCACTAACAACAACTGAAAAGCACGACTCCTTGACTCATTTGAAGAGTTACTCATACGAGAAGCCATTACATGGGTGTATGGGGTGTAAGAGTCACAAGTCATAAATGTTGTGTACCACACATATAGTCAGTCTAAAACTAATTTCAAAATGCATAAAGCATTCTTTGTATCTATGAGAAAATGTATGTTTCTTATAATACACTGCAACAATTGAAAGTGTGAGCCAGGTGATAAAATTTTAGCTGTTTATTACAATATTGTGACAGCATCTAATAATGATAAATAATAATGATGAAAAAAAGCAAGTGATGAGAGCATCACTAAGCATTAGAACAGGAAAATAAGTGACATGTGTGAAGACCTCCAAATACACCACTGGGATCAATAAATGAACTACACTTAAAAACTTTGGAACTAGTGATGCTGAAAACTAGAATTTCAGTTAAAAATGTGACACACAACGTACATCACAACTCTAGTTGTGATACATAATATATAACTGAAATTACAAACCTTTTGGTTTTTACTTATTATTATTGTCTTACTACATATTTTAATTAAACAATAATTCTATCATTTCCCACCTATCTTTATTACATCCTCTTCTATCTACCCTCTGATCTCTTTCAGTTCATGGCCTCTGGTCTTTTTCTTTAATCATTGATATATATATATATATATATATATGCATATATACATATATATGTCTCAAAGTGCAATGCATACTGGCAGCCACCTTCCTGTACAATCTGCTTCTCGTTAAACTTTTGAATATCTATCCTGATCTACCTTGAGTGAAAGCTGATTTTATTACTTTGAACCACTTCACTGGGCTTGAAAGTGCTTTAAGTATATTTTCAAGAATACAAATCAAATTTTTTTTTTGTTTTTTTGAGACAGAATTTCTCCATGTAGTTTTGGTGCCTGTCCTGGATCTCTCTCTGTAGACCAGGCTGGCCTTGAACTCACAGAGATCTGCCTGGCTCTACCTCTCGAGTGCTGGGATTAAAGGCGTGTGCCACTGCTGCCTGGCCACAAACCAAATTTTTAAAAATTAAATGTTATATATCATAGAACAGTAATATATACTTGATCTAGACAAAAGAAGATTGTGACTGTTTTAGGAAACATACAGAAATTTTCAAGGGACTAAAATATGCATTTATTAAGGGGAATTAATCATGAGTATATATTTAATTTCATAAGTATTATCAAATATAAAACAATATAAAATATACAAAAAAAGTTCTCACACTGACAATTTGATTAGGATTTGATTTATCTTCAAATTTACTGAATACATTAGAAATGCTTCAAACATGTTTTCCTTTAACATAAAATCATATTTCAAAATTAATATCAGTGTTTTTCTTATTAAATGTATTGGTCAAAATAGATACACTTAAGCAAATGTTATCTTGCATGTCTTATTTTTTCTTCAAGGATATTGGGATACCACTTATTAAGTAAATAATATTTTGTTTAATGATATTTCCCTCAGATGGATAATGTACTCACTGCTAAAAATTATTTGAGTCTTGTGTAAAAGATGTTAGTAACAATGGAAATGGACGAACTGTCAGACTATGAAGTGTTTTGTGTAGACACTATATTCAGAGTACAATGCCAACAAGCAATCTTGTAGAGCACCTTCACAGCTCAGTTTTTCTACTTTCAAATCTCCATCCCTTTTCAGCCTCCCTTTTAAATCATTTGGTCAGTTAGTTATTTGTTAGTTGTAGTGGTTTGAATGAGAAACGTCTCCCATAGATTTATATATTTGAACACTTGGTCCTCAGTTGGTGTAACTGTATGGAGAGCTCTTGACATTCTAGGATGAGATTCTTCATGGAAGAACCAGGGGTAGGCTTTGAGAGTTTGTTGCTTTTCCACACTTTCAATTGTTCCCTCTTTCTCCAGTACACAGATGAGGTATGATCTCTCAGCATCCTACACCTACCATCATCTTTTCTTTACCATTATATACGTCTCATATCCCAAAACTATAGTGCTAAATAAATCCTTAAGTTGACTTTTGTTTTAATCATAGCAACAGAAAAGTAGTTAATATAGTGGTCGAATATATCGTGAGTATTATCAGTTTCTCTAATACATATCACATCAGTTCTAAGAACAAAAGTAAGAATGAAACATATTGGATAAATAATGGGATATAGTATCATCGCATTTATTTGAAAGTACCATTTGTTTCAAAAGCAATGATATTATTGATTTTGTTTCATATCCTAAGTTTTAGCGAGATCCTCTCTTTAATAACACATTAAGGCATTATCACAGGAGGCACCAGAATGCATGAAAGTCTCATTAACAAACTTTAATGAGACTTTGTTTTGCAGTAATTTAGACTAAGGGAATTTCTAAATTTGAATTCTCCACTTCTCTCCTTGGGTCTTCTCTTTGTCTGTATTTCATGATCTGATGTCTATCCATTGTGTGTAATGATGTCTTTTGTTGTTGTTATCTACTTTGCCTTTTTCCCATAAAGGGCTGTGCTCTCTCTATATATATGGAACAGCACTGAAAACAAAGTATATCAAGGGGATGAGAGATAGGTTCTTACAGAAATCCCGAACAGACTTACACAAGGAAGAAGATATACCACTGACCCCCAACTGACCCAGAAAACACTGAAACCTGCACACAGATGTTTTGAACCTAGGCCACAATTTGCTTTCAATATTTGTTGGATATTTGTTGTTTAGTTCACTCTCAAAGCCTTGACAATTATGAGATTGCCACAGCATACACATACACATATTATTCTGGGTCAGTAGCATGAGGAGTTCATAGTTTAAGATTAAAGATTTGTGTTTAAATTAGGTTGTAAAAGCTGATTACATGGAAAACCCAATGCACAGTAAGGTTAGTTATGTTACTTTCTTAAAGACAAGTACAATGTAAACAGACTTAGAAGGCAGTAGCCTCACAGATAGAGTGGATACACATCTGTGATCTCAAGGCATATTGTCAACTAGTTATAAGGTCTGGCACAATTCCAGCTTTTTTGAAGCCAAGAAATACTTTCAGAAAAAGATATTACCACAGATCATAACTGAATGTAACCAAAAAGGTGAACAGGGACTCATTCCCTGACTCATGACTATAGGTAAGAAATTATCACTTCTGAAAGTTTTGATTTGTATTCTTAACCATATTGGTCCTAATGTGATAACTGTTTAAAGATTAAGAGACAGTCTGTAGAGAGTTAATTACAATGCTGTCTCTACACCAGAACATCCAGGATCCAGTGGCTCAGAGAAGAGGAATACAATGTTATTTTCTCCAGAAACTTTAAAACATAAAGAATATACTTAAAATGCAGTGAGCTCCTGGGTCTCATAGGCCAAAGCAGCTTAAGATGTGAGGTAGAACTGAGTCATCCTCTCTTCAGTAAATTGATTTCAGAGAACACACCAAGCCAAACAAACACCTGACACAAATCATTGTTGTCCACTCTGCTTTGTTCCTAGATGCCTACTTCGTTTCAGCTCTAAATTCTCCCATGCCAGCATTTCCATGTGAATACATTCTTCTTCCTCAGAATCTTCTTCTCCTCCTCTCTTCATTATTGTGTTATGTTCTCCAGAGAAAGGATACCGGCCTCCAGGCAGGAAAGTGCCCACTGCTACAGAAGTTTCACATACTAAAGAGGTAAAATAATTATTTGGATAAAAGGTTTTAAATGTCATCTGCTGGAACTGAATGGATCTATAGAATTTGAATTTGTGGACGTTCTGCATCTGGTTTTGTGAGTAAACTCTAAGAAGCAAAGTCTATAAACTCACTCTTTAAGTTTTGAAGATTCAAACAGCGAGTTTCTACATATTAAAATATTCAAGAATTGAAATGCATGAACAACTATTTTCTAAAATGATTCCCTTTTGATGGCTGACTAGTTATCAAGAATAAACAAGAATACGAAAAGTGTATTTTAGATCGCAGATCCTTTCAATTGAGTTTAAAATTGGAAATGTGGAAATTATATGCATATTTGTACATTCTTTCGTAAGTTTGATACTTCTGACTTTGAAATACAGAATTCAAGAAATTTAAATAGTTTAGCTTTTCAATGGTTATCATACTGGAAAAATATACATTCCTGAGAATCTTTGAACCAGCTTAAGTTTTGAAAAAGTTATTAGGAGCAAGCCGGGCATTGGTGCCACACGCCTTTAATCCCAGCACTCGGGAGGCAGAGCCAGGTGGATCTCTGTGAGTTCGAGGCCAGCCTGGGCTACCAAATGAGCTCCAGGAAAGATGCAAAGCTACACAGAGAAACCCTGTCTCCAAAACCAAAAAAAAAAAAAAAAAAAAAAAAAAAAGTTATTAGGAGCAATCTACTACACAAGTGATGAAAAGCCTAGTTCAATTGGGACTTGATGGCAAAATATTCAAACCATTTTATTCCTGTACTTTTTTTTTTCTTTAAAATTGTCTCTGGACTTCATTAACTAGTAGTATTAATAATTCATTTATTATTGAACAATTTGCTTATATCAAGTAACTGAGCAAAATATTTGGTTCATGTTATTCAATATAATTAAAACTTGAAACCTATCTTATCCAGGGGATTTATATGGTGAATTGCAAAGAAGCCACTCATTCTTCATACTTGAATAAGATGTTGTTTAATGAATCAGGGAAATCTTTAGGACTGTCTGTCTTATCTTTCAATAAATGTTATAATTCTACCATAGTTTCAGAAAAAAATGAAACTTTTATGACATACGCAGGCAACTGACAGTGCTAGCACTTCGAGATAAAGTTCAAAACACATTTTTAAGATTCAGCTTCTCTGTGTAAAGTTAGAAACAATTATAGGTATACATTTGTGTGCTTTAAACTTTTACTACTAATACTTGTCTTTTAATTGGTTAATTTCATCCATTTCAACCTAATTTCTAATAAAGACAAACTTCTACTAAATGTTTTATTAAATATTTTGAATTTACTCTTATATAGTGAATTTTTCATAAGATATGATTATTATAAGATTTAGAGTTGGCAATGTTTATAATTTTTGGAGATGTGGTACTTTCTATTTACATGACTGCCACCTCCTTAGAATCATTGTTTCTTTTTTTTTTTTTTTTTTTTTGGCATTACCTAGCTATAATTGTTCCTACTATATTCTTTCTGGAGGTGACTCTTTCTTTGCCAAATGATACAAATAAGCTCAAAGTGAAAGTATGGAAATTCACATTTCATGGAATTATCAATGAAAACGTATGTGGAATGATGTCAATGATAATTATCAAGACACAATTAAAAACAAACAACAAAAACAAATTATAATGGATTGAATAATATAAGCCTCATTCTATCAGAAATTAATGATATCTCAATTATAGAACTATATTCAAAGCAGAGATCAAAAATACGTGAGTTAAAATTTAGAGTTGAATTTATAGACAAAGCAATATTAAAAGCTAGGAATTTCTTAAAATTGTCTTAAAAGTAAATAACATAATTAGACAAAATATACACATAAGTACAGAAGATCCGATAGAATAAAATAATCATATTTAATGGATGCATAATGGCAACACACTCAACACCAGTAGAAAGCACATTCCTCTTTAGGGTATAAGAAATTTTATTTAAGGTAGATCATGTAACAGACTAAATGAAAAGTATCTGTAAAGTTATGAATACTAAGGTCATACAACATATGCATTACAAGCACAATAGTCTTGAATTATAATCCACAATTATTCAGCCTAGCATAGCTAGATAATATACTTCTAAACAGCCATTGCATCCTAAAAGATAACACAAGAAAAATAAAAAAATGTGAACTAAATGATAAAAATAGTCATCAGCTAAATATATGGGATGCAATGAAGACAGGATTTAGAAGAATCATAGCTATAAGTGGCTATATTAGATATAGAAATTACTTTAAATTAATAATATGGACCTTGTAATTAAGGTTTAAAAGAATATGTGAAAAGAAGACTTAGAAATACAGAAGCTTAAAAATAAGCTTGAATAAAATAATAAAAAACAAAGAAATCCAATGAAGTAAAAGTGTGATTATTAATAAAGATTACAGTGACTCACCATGAGCTAGATTAACAAAAAAATCATAAAAGATCTAATAACTAGATCAAAGCCGAAACTATGGGCATTGAATTTCATTTCCTGGAATACAAATATGATGACTGCAAAGTGAAATTTATTTATTAAGGCATATAGAGATGATTAACATATTAAACTTGGTATATTATATAATTTTAATGAAACTAAATATTACAAATTTAAATGTGTATTTATCACAATAGATTGAATATTTTTTAATAAATTTAATATATCTTGATGGTAACAACAATCAAAAAAGAATGGAAGAAAAATTTCAAAAAATCCATGATCAGTGGTTAAGATTACTTACTGGTCTTGTAGAAGAATAAGGATCAGTTCCCACACCCACACTGGCAGCTCACAACTGTCTAAAACTTTGTTTTAGGGATCCTAGTGTTTTTTTCTGGCCACTGTAAGACTATGGTTCTACATGGTACACATATAGACAGCCACATATACACATAATTAAACAAATAAATATTAAAAATTACACATTCATTATTACATTACATGACTAAAAATACTAAAAAAAATTATCCCTAAAATAATATGCACAACCATTCTTGAAATATCTACTCAACATGATATGATAACTGCAAATAGAGATTTAAGAAAAAGAGAGAGACAGATACAGATATATAGAGAGACAGAGACCCCCCACAGAGAAAAGGTACATTAAACTTCCTATGCTCAGACTGAACATGACAGTACATACTTTTATACCTGGAAGGCAGAAACAGAAGTATCATGAGTTCAAAGATAGCCTGTACCACTTAGTGAGACTCAAAACTAAAGCTACCAGCTCCAGCAGGTGATTTTAAACCCTTGTACACATAGGCAGCACAAGACTCATTGGTTTTCAAGCCTGAACTCATGATGTAAGGAATGAAAAGTAGTGAGGGAGATAATGAGATGATTGGAGGGGATGTATTGGGGGTGAATTTTATAAAAATGCATTATATTCATGCATAACCTTTTCAAACAAATAAAAATTGATGCTGTGAAATTACACATAGACAAATTAGCAAAATTTTCTATATTAAACATTATGTGACATTATCTAGTGAAAATCCCAAGGGAAAAAGGGAGATATTTCTTAAATAATAATTATACTAATAATTTTTTTAAATGTCATGAAACATGAAGAAAAATAAAAACAAGAGGACTTCCTAGACACTAAGCATATTTTTAAGAAATGAGAAAGGTATGGTACAATTTCTTGTGGTTTAAAACTTAGGTTGCTATAACTTATGTAGAGAGTAGTTCAACACTTTTAATAATTCCTTCTATTAATTTATGTCTAAAACACTATTTAATAACTCATATTGCATAATTTGCATACATTAAACATTCAAGTTTTACTGTACCATAGCTTTTGATAAAGCTATTTATTCTATTTGAATAAAGTTTTAGAGTTTAAATCTCAATATATAATCTACATACAGAATACATTAATATACAGAGACACTTAAGTTTAGATTTATGATGACTTATGTAAGAATTGGTTGATAATTTTGGCATAAAATTTATTGATTCTCATTATCATAATGTATGACAAGAACCACGAGTATCTGCCTTTGCTGGTTATACTAGAATGTGTAGTGACATGGCTGTTAGGAAGAACAGGTGGGAAGATCCACCTACTTGAAACCAAATCTGTTTTAGTGGGTTCAGTTCAAAGATGCTACAATATACAGCCTACTTCCTATTGCAGATCCATTCCTTTGCAATCATTCTGAGGAGTGGTCGTAATGGTATCATCTGAGTGATATTTATTGTCTAAGTTGGACATACTCTGTATACACTAACTATACTTAGTACTCATGAAAATATATAAGTCAGTTCAGTCAATTATATTCTGATTATTGAACAGCTACAGCCAAGGGTTTTAACTTGTCACATACCACATCTTCTCATTCACTTAAAAATAAATACTTATACATATGATAAAAATGATTTTAGACACATTATAACCAAAATGCAAAGACTTGCATTTAAAAGAGAATCAATATTTATGGTATTAAATTAATGATATTAGCAATTTTAATACATTCTTCTTTACCACTAGCTGCACACACTTAGTTTAAATAATCAGGATTCATTAATAGAACTTTTTAGATCATTCTGACTTTAAACAGTTAGACTTACAGACATGCCTCTCATGGAATTTTGTCTCTGCAAATGATTTTATGGAATAACCAAGGAAGTCTTTCAGCCAACATCACAAAAATTAAATATTCTATTGTATTTTATTTATTTTTAATCAATGATCAATGATTCGCTTAACAGAAGTCTTAGTATCCAAAAATTGGAAATATACTTTATGCCTCTAAGAAGCTGATAGATGTATAAGCTTCCATAATGCTTCTTCATAGTAAAAGTACAAAACCCTGAATTAAGGGGAACAGTATTTGGAGACTATCTATGATAGCCAAGTCTATGATATAAAAGAACCTTGAGGGAAACAAGTGTTTAAGAAACAGAATTCACAAACAGGCTCTCTTTTCCTAAGTTTTCATTGTACAGCTAAGTTATCCTGACAGAGGCAACTTAAGAGAGAAAGGTTTTCCTTGGGTTATAGTTCCATGGGGATAAAGTTCAGTGTTGCAGGGATATGGCAGCAGAAAGGAATAGCATGGTGGGAGAAGCCAGAGGCTGGCTAAATATACAGAAACCATTAAAAAAAAAAAAAAAAAAAAAAAAAAAAAAAAAAAAAAAAAAAAAAAAAGCTGAGTGTAACCAGAAAGTCAGGCCAGCGTATTAGAAAAGTCTGCCCCTAGCGACTACTTCCTCTATCCAGGGTCTACCTGCCAGAGGTTCTACTACATTCTTTCTAAATGGTGCTGTGGGCAGGCCTGGGAATGAAGTGTTCAAATATTAGTATCTGCAGGGGACATTTCACATACAAGTCACAACACAAGCCTCACTCATTCAGCTTCTACTGACAGGCAAGCCTGCACTTTCCAGGGAGATCTTCCCAAGGGGAATCTCCAAATAAGACATAATATCAGTCATTTGGTATAATGTGAATGCATGATGCATGTTGCTGGTAAAAGATCCTTCCAGGAAAGAGTCCTATCACATAACCACTTCCAAATACTAATGCCAATGGCATAATTTAAAAGCTGTATACACATCATAGTTATTATATAGCCTTGGCTAGTTTACAGTGCTCTCACCATTTCAACAGAGATATTTTTCATCTTAAGTGTTTATGCTAATCAATCATAACATACAATCATTCTAGACTTGCAATTATCAAACTACAAAGCATTGCTTTACAGAAAACTGTACAATGATAATGTAGAGGCGATTAATGGCTCCAGCATTGTTCATTTGTTGCTATGGAGACTCTGCTCCTCTACAGAGCTATTACTAAACAGCATATTAAGGCTCCTGCCAAAGGCAGAGTCAGCCTTGGCAAATGTGTCATAAATGCAAAATGTCATTATTACCGCTGTCTTAGTTAGGGTTTTTATTGCTGAGAAGAGACACCATGACCACAACAACTCTTCTAAAGGACAACATTTAATTGGGTCTGGCGCACAATTTCAGAGGTTTAGTCCATTTTCTTCATGGTAGAAAACATGGTGGCATGCAGGCAGACATGATACTGGAGCAGGAGCTGATAATTCTACATCTTGATCTGCAGGCATCAAAAGTAACTGTGACACTGAGCAGAACTTGAGCAAAGGAGTCCTCAAAGCACACCCCCACAGTGACTCACTTTCTCCAACAAGGCCACTCCTACTTCATCAAGGCCACACCTTCTAAGGGTGCTCCCCTATGGAGGTCACTTTCTTTCAAATCATCACAGCCACAATGATACGCCATTCCTGCAGACATCAGAACTATTTTTAATTTTTAATAAGCTTTGTTTTAATTATAAAAATAAAGTCAATTTATAGTGCAGAGACATAGTAATATGAATGTATGTTGGACTAGGAATGCATACATTAAGATATGCATTGCAATACAAATATTTTAAATTAGCTCATATAATAAGTTACAATTACCATTTAAATTAATATTTAAATATTTTAAATTAATATTTGTATTTATTTGTAATTTTTTATAATTTTGAATGATGATCATTATTTCATTTTATTTATTTATTTATTTATTTATTTATTTATTTATTTATTTATTTGTTTTACATCCCAATCCAGTTTCCTCCTCCCTCTTCTCCTCAAAGACCCTTTCCACAACCTTCCCTCTGACCTTCATTCCCTTCTACTCTTCTTCCATTTCTATTTATAAAAGAGTAAGCCTCCTATAGATATCAACCAACATGGCATATCAAGTTGCAGTAAGACGAGGCACTGCCCCATGTATTAAGACTGGGCAAGCCAACCAGTATGAGGAATAGGGTCCTAAAAGCCTGTAAAAGAGCCAGAGAACTCCTGATTCCACTGTTAGGAGTCCCACAACAAGAAGATGCTACACATTTGTAACATATATGCAGAGGGTCTAGGTCTATCCCAGGTAGGCTCCCTGGTTGTCCGTTCAGTCTCTGTGAGCCCCTATAAGACCAGGTGAGGTCTCCACCAAAATATCACAAGAACGATCTGTAGGTCCACATATTACTATTCTTCTCTGAAACTTCTTGAGCCAGGTCTCAGAGTTTAAACACACTTAGTACTACTGTTTTCCATGCTCTTACTAGTTTGACAGAATAAGCAGTGCTTAAAGCATTCCACTACTTTCCTAACCTACACTTCCAAAATTTATATTACTCCAAACAAAAACATGGCACTGCCGACCACAGCAATACCCTAGTCCCTGGGACCAACTTGTATCTTAGTTAGGGTTTCTATTGCTGTGAAGAGACACCATGACCAAAGCAACTCTTATAAAGAAAAATATTTAATAAGGTGGTTTACAGTTCAAAGGTTCATTCATTATCATCATGGTGCAACATGGTGGCATGTGGGCAGACTTGGTGTTGGAGACAGAGCTAAGAGTTGTACATCTTGACATGCAGGTGAAAGGAATTGGTCTGAGACACTGGACATGGCTTAAACATATATGAGACCTCAAAGCCCACTCCAACAAGCCATGCATACTTCAACAAAGCCACACCTCCCAATAATGCTACTCCCTATTGCTTATGAGAGCAATTGTATTCAAATTACAATAGCTTCTACTTCCTCTTTTCTTCTGACTAGAGTAGCCTGTGGTTGGCTATAGGATATTTGCCTGAGTAGGGGGCTAGATTTTTGATGGCCTGGATTGCCTCTGATCCAGTAGGGCATGCTGTCCATGTTTAGGACTGGAGTTTTGGTGATGTCCGTGGCCTCCAATCTTGCTGCATATCCACTGGGACTCAGGGTACTGACCTGAATTCGGTTGGGGCAAAAGGCTTCTGCCTGATCTTCAGGGATCTGGTCTGGTCTTTGGGGTTCAAGATGCTGGTCTGGCCTCTGGTGGAGTAGAAGGTTTCTGTCAGAGGTGTGGGCTGGGATTAGGTGGCAAGGCAAGGAGGAGCAGGTAAGGATGGTAAGCATGGGCCGGATGGGATCAGTTTTACCTGGAGTTCAGGATGCTGGCCTGGCCTCTGGTGGGGTAGGAGTCTTCCTCCAGAGGTGTAGGCTGGGATATGGTAATCTTATTGTTGGTTTTTATTTGCATTTTCATTGTGTAGTCTTAGCAAGCCTAGAATTTGGTGTATAGACTAGGGTGATCTCAAACTTACAGCCACCCTCCTTCTCCTGTCACAGTAGCTTAGAATGAAAATGTGTGTCAACACACACACTGACTACTTCTTAGGTTAAAATAAACACTTTATATTATTTTAGTTTTTCACACTTAATGAAAATATTTGTTTTCAGAGATGCCATGTTGAATTACTTATTAATTTACAGTAAAAGTTATTATAGCCCATTATATATTAGCTTGAAAATAGAAGCAAAACCCTACATGAGTACACACATTTTTTGTTACATTTGACTATAGTGGCTAGAACACATGTGCAGGATTTTATCCTTTTCCATTAAAATAATAACAGTAGGTGAGTGTTCTGTCTGCACATGGGATCCATACACTTACAATTATCATGTAGTAAAATCATAAGTTTCTTAATGATAGGATTCTATTAGTATCCTTTGATGATTTGTGTTCTGTGAACACAGTAGATAGTTGTTAAATGTAGGTTGTATAATCTTATACAAACCTTATTTAAGTGATTACATTGTGTGTGTGTGTGTGTGTGTGTGTGTATTCCTAAATATATGAATATAGCCTTCTCAGCCCATTCAGTGTTACTTGTATGTACGTGATTTCAGGGTTGAACACTCTTTAGTGGATCACAATTAGTATGCTCATCTTTAGGGAAGACTATTTTACTACTCACAGCATTCCTATTTTACTACTCACAGCTATATTTCTTTAACTAGGTCTAAAAACTCTGAGATTTCTCCCCTCTATGTTAACATGCTAATTGGTGTTGTACTTATTCAGGGATTGTGAAGGCAGCCATATTGTTAAGGTATTATATTTGATATTTCACTGTCATTTCTAGAAGAACATTTTCACACAAACCTCTGGTTCCTCTAACTATTACCATATTTCTACCCCAAATTCCATAATGGTGCAAGAGTTGTGCTGTAGACCTATCATAGGAGCTGAGTACATTTAGATCAGTGGTTTTGTATAATTTTCTCTGGCTGGGTAGTTCAGGGTACAAAACATGAAGAACTTAATTGCAGGACAGTTTGGATGCAACAGTAAAGGGGTCATTGTTTTTGCTGATTTTTTGGAAAATAAACATACCACATAAAGAGAACAAACAAGTATAATCACAACATGGATACTGCAAAAATCCATAAAGCAATAGCAGTTTTTTCCTTATTGGGTATTTTTTCTTATCATGATTATCTCTAGTTTTATTACAACTGGCCGGAGAATATATGTGTTCACCAACATTACCACAAACACATGAGTGATACATTGGATTATCACTTGGTAACTGTGACATTTTTAAGCAATGAAACTTTTTTCCCATTATAATCTTTTGGGATCACAATCTGCATTTGGGAATTTGTTGTTGTTATTGACTTAAATGTGATTATGTGCCTCACACATGAATATTTTAGCTGTCAGGGAAACTTGTTTGACAAAATGTGTCTAGAAATAAATACAAATTATGGCTATTATTATACAAGCCTCAAAAATACAATGTGCATTTTAATACATCTTTGAGACATTAAACTTGCAGCTACCACCTGAAGAATTATTCTTGCATTATAAAATGATATATTCAAGTTTCAAATATCTAAATTAAAAGTATTCGAAAGCTTGACATGAATTTTGTAGCTTGATAGCTTTAAGAAATATAAGCAGTAGATCTAGAAATTTGTTAACTTGTTTTAAAATGTAAATTATGGGATTACTTGTTGTATAGTTACATACTGCATTTTCTCCCATCTAGTTATTCACTTAGTCATTCACCATTACATAAATCTTTTGGAATTTACTTTAACTCACTATTGAGAATGAAACATGAATTGCATTACTTGCCTTTCAAAAACTGATGGGTAGTAGACTGCTTGAAGAACAATGATCATATAACTACAAGTGTTATATTTTGAGAGAGTTTTCTCAGTTTGCTTTACACTTAAATAGAAAATAATGATTAGAAATAAATTCAAATTTTCTGAAACAAAATCGATTAGCCTGTTACCATTTCAAAACTGGAAAAACTAGAAAGTGACTCTAAAGAAGATATTTTTTAAAAATTAGGGGAATCTTAGAATAAATTGGCCCAATATTTCATGACAGTGAAACAATGCAACTGATTTCAAAACTCAAAATTAATTTTAACTTAGATATTTGTATATTTATCAACATAATAACCATCAGACATTTAGAGACATGGAATTTATTTTGATTTTTGCTAAGTAAAAGTTATCAGGATTGAATAGATCAATTGAATTCATACTACTTCATTGATTAACAGACACTTGACAAAATTTCCAAGATCTGTGTCTACTATAAATATTTCAGTTAGTTACAGTTAATGAGGAGTGATAAATCTGGAAATGATTCCTCATAAGATGTTGGTGTGGTCATTTGTTTCATTGATTATATCTGTATGTTATCACACTTGCACAAATCTTTCACTTTTAGCATATTAATTCAAAACTAGTTGAGCTTGCTCACATATATATATTCATATATATATGAGTAAACAATGATATTATATTAATTTTCCACTCAAGTAATATACATGAAAGTAATTTTTTCATGTATACCTCTTATATAGTATTGCACACATTTAAGGAAGAATTTGTAGTTAAATAAAATATAACTATTGACTTACTTTTATGTAAACACTTAAATAGATGACTATAATTTGAGTATCTGGGAAGGGACAAGTTTCAAGGTATACTTTTTAGACAGTGAAAATCATTTTTATTTAATAAGTATTAATGCATGACAACGTTGCTTGATTCCTATAGGTATCCTGAATGTATTTTCTGCATAGCAATGAACCTATCTACTCTCTGAAGACAGACCTATTCTTATCAAGAATATTTCAAATGGAAAAGATTTTATGGTTCTCTAGGCTGTGACAGCTTTCCAAAATTCAATAAATGTGCCCAATTTCACATTGTATTGCTGTTGTAGGGTTTTGCAACTATAAATACAATCTAATTTTATAATGTTGCCAAATACTCCAAAAAAAAAGAAATTATTATCTGCAAGCTTTCGCTTTTAAATTTGGCACTATTAGACAATCCATATATATTAATACATTAATATATACTAATATACTTTCTGTGTCTGTAACATAACTGCTTTGGATATTTCAGATCAATGGAATTAAAACATTCAGTAATTTATAGATACCTTTTTGTAATTATAACATTTTAAAAATTATTTTTTAAGGAGTGTTTTTATTTATTTTACATGAGAATCACAGATACCCCTCTACTTCCTCCTCCTTTCCATCCCACCTTCCCCTGAACCCACATTCCACCCACTCCAACAAGGCAAAGTCTCCTATGGGGAGTCCACAGAGCCTGGTACATTCAGTTGAGGCAGGTCCAAGCCCCTACCTCTGCATTAAGGCTGTGAAAGCTGTCCCCACATAGGTAATGGGCTCCAAAGAGCCAGTTCATACACCAGGGATAGATCCTGATCCCACTGCCAGGGGCCCCTTAAACAGACCAAGCTGCACAATTGTCTTGCTATGCAGAGGGCCTAGTCCAGTCCCATGCAGGCTTCACAGTTGGTCTAAAGTTCATGATTTTTCACTAGCTTGATTTGGTTTTCTCTGCAGGCTTCCCCATTGTGATCTTAATACCCTTTCCTCATAGAACTCCTCTCTCTTCGACTGGACTCCTGGAGCTTGGTCTGGCTCTTGGCTGTGGATCTTTGCATCTCCTTCCATCAGTTACTGGATGAAGGCTCTATGAAGACAGGGTACTCACTGATCTGATTACTTGGGTAAGCCAGTTCAGGCACCCTCTCCACTATTTCTAGTAGTCTAAGCTGGGTCATCATTGTGGATTGTTAAGAATCCCTCCCCCCAGCACCCAGCCTCTCCCCATCCCCATGACATCTCCCTTCATCATGGTATCTCCCTCCCTGCTCCCCTACTCTTTCCCTGCCCTAACTTGACCATCTTGTTCCATCATGTTCTCATTCCTGCTCCTCCACCCTCAATTGCCCCCCCATCCCAAGTTTACTCTCATGGAGATCTCATTTATTTCCCCTTTCCAGGGCAATCCATGTGTCCCTCTTAGGGTCCTCCTTATTACCTAGCTTCTCTGAAACTGTGGGTTGTAGTCTGGTCATCCCTTGCTTTACATATAGTATCCACTTATGAGTGAGTACATACCATGTTTTTCCTTCTGAGTCTGGGTTACCTCTCAGGATGATATTTTCTAGTTCCATCCATATGCCTCCAAATTTCATGATGTCATTGTTTTTCACTGCTGGGTAATATACCATTGTGTATATGTATCATATTTTCTTTATCCATTCTTCAGTTGAGAGGTATCTAGGTTGTTTCCTGATTCTGACTATTATAAGTAATGCTGCTATGAATATAGTTGAGTATGTGTTCTTGTGGTGTGATTGAGCATATCCAAGAGTGATACAGCTGGGTCTCAAGGAAGACAGATTTCCAATTTACTGAGAAATCACCATACTGATTTCCAAAGTAGATGTACAAGTTTACTGTCCCACCATTGTAGATGAATTTCTAAACCATCTTATTAAATAAGGAACACCAAGCAGAATATAGGGGTGAAAGCCATAGAGATCAAGGAAATGAGAGATACTGCCTTGCTGTTCTGCCCTTTCATTGGCTCTTAGTCCAGCTACCTCACTTCCTTGTCACTGCCTGTCTGTACAGACCTCCAGGTCTCTATGGTTGGTACTGGGATTAAAGGCGTGTGTCACCATGCTTGGTTGTTCCCTAGTGTGTCCTTGAACACACAGAGACCCTGATTGCCATGTAATCAGATTAAGGGCATATGCTACCACTACCTGACTTTTGTTTGTGGCTGGCTATGTCCTCTGATCTCCAGGTAAACTTTATTTATTAACATACAAACAAAATATCACCACATTTCAGCACAAATAAAATATCACCACATTCCCCTTTTAATAAAAATAAAAAGTTATAACTAATATAAGAAAAACTACATACAATAAGTGCAATAACTATATATAATATATACAAGCAATAAATATATCAACAATGTCTAGTCTATTTGCATTTGACAAACTTGGAGAAAATATTCCATTATCTATCCTATTTTGGTAAGTCCAAAATGTACCTGATTTACTTTATATCTTAACTTATATTACTAACAGAGAACTATCTTCTAATGCCTTTCAAATTTATATACTTTACACCCCTTTAGTGAGTTTCTTTTCTGAAATTCTTAACAAGGAAAACTATCTAATCTTCAACTGCCTCAGAGACCCAAGAAGGAAATAATATTATCTAATAAAACAGGAAGTGCAAACAAGTGGCTTCCAAAAAAATGTGAGTTGACAGAAATAACCAGCTGCCTGGACAGTAACCTGAGATTTATCCACAATTTTGGAGCATCATCTTCAGCCTATAGGCTTAGCGTATCTGACAGACTCATTTGTGAAGTAGGATGTACACAAGACCTACAGCTCGACCTCACATTTGGTGAGAGTAGTCCATTTACCAGATAAACCTGAATTCCATCAATGTCCTGTCATGAATCAGGATTTTAAATTCTGGAAATTATTGGTGTTTTTGAAATTCGGCTGTCCATTCTTCTTGGCTTGTGGGTAGCTTCATCTCTTTTATTAAATGCCAGTCTACTATTGAGAGATTAGACTATATCAGTCTAGTTACTCCTTCAAGAATAACTGTTTCAGCTACTGTTCCACTGCACACCAGAAGCCATTGGTCCATTGCCTGTTCAGCTACCTTCAAAGGAAGGGGCACTGTACCTTTTCCAGATTGCAAAGACTACTTCAGCAATGGTGCCAGGTTGTCTTGGCCTCAGAGGATGCCTGTTGCTAAAGCTGCAATCACATTTGTCTTGGCAAGAATTGGTAGTCCTTTGTTTTGTATCCTGTTTGTCCATTTTGGATAGCATAATGTCATCAGTTGATATGAGGGCACTTTGTTGTCCAGTGACTAACTTTTGCCACAATGAAAGTTAACTCCATATGCAGTTTTCTTCAATGCCCATATCTTCTTTGAAGTAGATTGTTCCTGCCAGAAGCTGACATGTCTCATAGTCATAAAAAAAAAGAAAAAAAATTCTGTTATTAAAGCATTTTAAATGCCATATTCTGAGATCTCTGAAGGGTTTAAAGATGACATGTCTATCTAAAATATATCTCTGCTTAACCTTGAAAACACCTAATGTGACACCATTGTCGATTGTAATGTCTAAGTACTAACTTTCACTTCTTTATATCTTAATAGTTGGTAATACTAACATTCAAGGATTTGCAAATTTCATTACATTGTTAAATGAACTAAGTACAATATCATGAACAAGATTAGAAATATACATACAGCATATTTTGACAATATCAATCTCAATACATATAATTTGTATACAATATATAAAAATCCAATCCAATGTCAAAGTATTTAAAGCTAGCAGTTGTCTTTTAAAAGTAGATTCAATAATGTAACTTTTTATTTATATCATATCTATATCCTCTCTTTTCAGAATAGAATCAATAATCTTCCCTGTATTCTACCATTTCTATATATCTTTTTTATTTTTCCAAACAAGAACCTTAACTCTAAAAACCCAAAACCTATTGAAAGACCAAAAACCACCTGCCCCACTCCACCTTTTTAGGAATGTGGCCATTGTGTTCTTAAAATTGCTTCCTGCTGTTTGTGGGCAAAGGCATTTTGGGGCATATTGAAAAGAAAAAATTTGTGTTAATTGTCAAGTTCTGGGAGAGGTAGCTATATCATTTGTTGTTCTGTCTCTGCATAATGCCAAAGTGCAGGGCTTATCTCAAGTCCTTGTTCAAGTAGTCTGTGAGGCTTGATCATCTCAGCTAGCCATTTCAAAATTGTTCTGAGCAGTTTTGTAGTCCAAAGCTGATCTTTGTGTGATGTTTGTCAGCTTAGTGGTATTATTATTGTACATGTGGGATCATTGTTGGGGGCCCTATCATCTTTCTAGAGACTTCAAATTTGATGTTAGACCTTGTCGTGATTCCCTGCAGAAAACTGATAGACTCAAACACACTATATGTAGAGGCAGTGAATGAAGCCCCTTTTCCCCCTAGAATTAATTATTACTCTATATGACCACTAGTATCATAACAAAAGTTTAATATATATGTCTTATACATTTCTATATAAAATTTATACCTTAGGAAAAATTTAAAGAATCAAAATAGAACCAAAGAATTGAGATTAGTGGCAATAGAATAGTCCTTTAATTTTTTGATTGTCTTCTGTCCCATATCAGAAGATGGCTATTTCTTCTGACATGAAACAGAGATTTTGCATTTTCCTTTTAACAACATGCTTGGGTTTAAAGAAGGAGAGAGCCATTCTCCAACTTGAAAGCCAGCTTTAATTTTTAATTGAATCCAGACTACAAAAAGACCATTTGTGTTAAGTGTCTTTATAGAAGAGAAGAAACAAACATTTAGGAAGACTTATGAAATTTTATAGGTGATATACCAATAGGCCAATTTACTCTTTTTCTTGGGACATATTTTTTAGATGATTTGTCCCTTTTCTTTAGATGTCTCATTTGTCCAGTGTTCTTCAGATTCCTTAGCCTTCTTTCTCCTGAAAGACAAAAACAAAAACCTTTGCCCAAGACTGACTTTGGGAAGGTTCCCTTTAGACAAGTTATATCTGATTAAATGAAAAGCAGTTGTTAATGGTATAAGTTAGTTAAAAATGGATGGTCATGCTGGTTGATGAACTATCATCTCTTCTAATTAAGAGATTTCTCTTATTCAAACTGAACCTTTATCAATTTTGATGGTATCCACAGCTTATCTTCTCCTGTAAAAACAAAAGCAAAACCTCGTTCCCAACATAACACATATCTTAGTTTTTATTCTGAGCTCAACATATCTTTAAAGTATGTTTAAAGTGTGTTTAATTCTGTAGCTTTTCTATTATTCAATGTTTCTCTGCAGCTGTTGTTCCTTTCTCATTAGCATTGAGAAAGTTCAAAGTTAATAGAGCATTATGTAATCTATTTCTGGGGGTTTTGTTACCCCTTTCTGTTTAATTAGTATATGTTTTAGAATTCTATTTGATCTTTCTATAACTGCTTAGCATGTAGGATTCTGTGGTGTACCTGTAATGTGTTTATATTGTAATAAGCAAAAAGAAGTTTCATTTTACCAGAGGTATATGCTGGAGGGTTGTCAGTTTTAATTTGTATATCCATGATGGCCATAACTTCTAGCAAATGTGTGATTACAGAATCAGCTTTTTCAGAACCCAAAGCAGTTACCCATTAAAATTCTGAATAAGTATCAATTGTATGGTGTACATATTGCAGTTTTCAAAATTCTGCAAAATGAAACACTACCATTTGCCAGATTTCATTCCTCTGAGTACCCTTTGGGTTACATCCTGCTGATAATGGAGTCTAAATATAAAAAGAACAAATAGGACATTTCCTTACAATTTCCTTGCTTGTTACCTAATTATGGAAATATCCTTTTTTAAACCTTTACTATTGACATGATTTTTTTTTAAGAAATTCTGAGGTCTCCAGCACATTTCCTATCAATAATTTATCATTCTCATCATTACCTTGTGCTAGAGGGCCTGGCAGACCAGTATGGGATCAGATGTGAGTTATATATATATATATATAATATATATATATATATATATATATATATATATATATATATATGTATGTATAAGGAATGCTTCCTATTCCTGATTATATATTGTAACTGAATAAATAATCAAGTTAATTATGACTCATCAGGGATAAATTCTGCAGTAATACCACTCTTTCAGCATATTGAGAGTCAGTAACTATGTTGTGAGGCTCTAAAAAATCTATTAATACCAATAGAATAGCATACAATTCTGATTTTTGAACAAAATTATAAGGACTTTTGAACCATTTACTTAAATTGTCTGATTCTGTAACCTGCCTTTCCTTGTTTGTTGGCATCTGTTTCATATAGTGATACCCTCGTAGCATACCTTCTCATCTCATGCGAGTTCGGTTCTCGTCTGACTCACATATTCCTAATATGTTTATGAGATACCACACTTCTAACTCTCTCTTACACTAGTAGCGTTTCTCGATCTCTCGCAATGCTTGCATTTCTAGTTAACTCTGCTGGATATCAGATGACTTGACTTCACACTCCTTCTCATCTCAAACACATCTATCTCTGCTCATAATCCTTGTTGCATACAAAAGGTTCCTTAACATTTTATTTGGCTCTCTTATAGTATTATCATTTTAGTGTCTTTCTCAACCTGTTTATTCACTGAAATTGTGTTTCCTTGAGAGTGCAAATAGTTCTTATAGTCTGTCTTTATCATAGGTGTACTTAAATAATCTTACATAAATACTTAGTGATTCAAAGAGAAGTAAATAGGATCCCTCTCCTACATTATATAATAAAATGAGTTATCCATGATGGGTTAGTTATTTGGTGAGTAAATCCAGTAAAAAAAAAACACCATTTATTTCAAAGAAGCCAGTAGTTTATAAAAGTACTTTTCTGCTTCCATTTATTAGCAAAATTACTATTTATACTCCTGCTTAACAAAGGCTATAAATCTAATCCACAGGCCCTACAACTTTCTCAGTGGGAGTAAAATTCTTCCATTGTGTAAAAAATCTAAGAGGCATAAAGCATGCCAGCTGCACACTCCGACCTTTGGAGGATTTTGGAAACGAATCTCACTATTAACATCAGCCAGACTAAGCAGCCGCTTCTCAATGAAGTCATATTTTTTCATGTGGCAGGCACAGAAGGTATGCTTAGTGGCCCCGTCCTTCATGTGATGCTAAACCACATGAAATATTCACACATTGAGGAAGGTAACAGATTGGCCTGAATTTACATCTTGGCCATCCTCCTTGTGAATATTTAACGTGAACACAGAGGTCTTGAATCTTTCTCCAAAGTTAGGTGCTTAGCCATTATGGCCTCCTATCCTTTGGGATCATGACTTCATTTGCATAGATAAAGGGGCAGGAACAACTAAATTCAACACTTTACATGCTCAAAGCATAAGAGCTTGATTTATTTATCATTTGACAGTTTGGGAAAGTATAAGCCCTTTTGGGAAATGATTCACAGACTACAGCTAATATCAGCTCTGTTATATTTACAGGTGTCTTTCAAACACTCTCTGAGCATACAACCTACAATAATCATTGCAATCAGGAAAACAAACAAGTGTCATAGAAGGATTGTTTTAAATTAATTGGTCCTGGAGAGAAAAATGCCATAAATAAGTCAGATGTGTACACTTAAACTGCAAAGAAGCTAGGGAATATGAATTACAACTATAGATACTTGGAGTAATGGAGACCTATAACATTGATCAAACTGGCAAAAAGTTTGTTATTTAACAGAGAAATTTACTTAACATGCATTACTCCAATAACAATGTAATGTTGTGCATGTAGTTATTTATCAGTTACTTGAACTGTAATCATTTTAATAAATACTTTGTTCAAGTATGTGCATGTGTGTAACTGTGAGGCATATGTGTTTGGTGGTGTGGTGTGGTGTGTGTGTGTGTGGTGTGTGGAGAGGTATGCATTTGAGGTTCACATGGGAGATGCCAAGAGAAGCAAGTGTCGCGCTCTCTAGCTGTTCTCCCGTTGTTCTTTTGCTGTTTTGTAAAATGTAGTGATTTAGTTTTACATCGCTGACGACGAGTCCCCCCGTCCGCTTCTGATCAACCTAGTCCCTCACCCGCCACTTCCCGCTTGCTGGCGCCCCTCCATGCTGCTCTTTCATTCTGTCCAGAGAAGGGCAGGCCTCCATGGATAGTCAAGGTAAGAAGAGATGGCGCGATAGTCAAGTGCGGCAAGGACGTAAGCAAGTCCCAGTGGTGATTAAGCTGGACAAGTAAACCATGGATGAGGAAATAGGATCCCAAAAGGGCCAGCAGAGAAGCATGTCAGAGAAGCTCGCTGGCTCCCGACTTTTAGGAAGTCCCACAGAAGGAGGACCAAGGTACCCAACTGTCACATATATGCAGAGGCCTAGGTCAGAACCATGCAGGCTCCCTGGTTGTCGGGTCATTCTCTTGGAGCTCTTGATGAGCCCAGGTTATTTGATTCTGGGATTACTGGTGGTGTCCTTGACCCATCTGTCGCCTATCATCTTTCCTCTCTCTCTCTCTTCAGTGGGATTCCTTGAGCTCAGCCTAATGTTTGGCTGTGGGTCTCTGCATCTGTTTCCTACCAGTTGCAGGGTGAAGCCTCTCTGATGACAACTTGGCTAGGTACTAGTCTATGAGTATAGCAGGAATATTATTAGGCGATCATTACATTGACATTTATTTCTCTAGTATGTTTGATTCTATCTAGGTCTCTGGGACATCTAGTCTCTGGGTTCTGGTGCTCCAGGGAGTTAGGGTCAGAGGTGGGTTCACTCTCATGTCACACACAGGTCTCAGGCTGGAGTCAGGGTCAGTGATGAGGCATCTCCAGCCAGATTCTCTTTACCACCCGTTGACCGAGCAATCCCTCGATGGAGGTAGGCGGCAGAGCTGTAGCGTTGGAGTTATGGTGGGCTGGAGTAGGTGCTTCCGAAGTACGTCCACTGGAGAGAAGTCTTGCCTGGCGTTCACGAGGAGATGGGCCAGTTTCCAGGCGAGAGGTTCCTGTGCGGCTAGGAGTCTTACTGGGTTATCCTGCAAATGTCCGGTGGGAGTGTGCCCGTTGGAACCATTGTGTTCTGGTCTGACCCTGAAATCCCTTCTTTCCGAGTCATCTCTGTGCGAGTATTGCGCCACGACACACCTGCGGTCCCTTGTTTGATCCGCATCCCAGACAGCCTCAGAATCTTCGCCCCTCAAAATCAGGATTGCCCTTTTCTTTTGAGGAGTAGGGAGCACGTCTCACGTGGACCCAGAACTAAATGGTGAAAGCAGAACCTCCCGATCGCGTGTCCCTGGCTCACTCTCGGTGCGTGAGATACGAGGGCATGGCAGACCATTGCATAGCTCTTTACTTGGGTGCTGGTCTTGTATACTTGCACATTAATATTGTGATACGATGGACCCTGTCTACCTTAGTCCCTCATTGTTGAAGAACTGTTGTATGCTTTTTTGTATTAGTCACAAGATGAAGGAGCTTGCAGAGAAGCGTAACATGCTGGACAATGTGTCTCTGATCTTTTGCCGTTGAGTGTTGGACTCTTTCTTCGTATTGGATTGCTTTGCCCAGCCTCAACATGAGATGTTTTGCCTGTCTTATTGTGTTTGTTTTGTCATGTTGGTTGCTGCCTCTTGGAGGCCTGCTTTTTTCGAAGAGAAGCAGAGGAGCAATGGTTCTGCGGGAGAGGAGAGGAGGCTGTGGGAGCTGGGAGGAATGGAAGGGAGGGGAAACTTGTCAGGATATATTGTATGAAAGAAGAACCTATTTTAAACAAAAAAAGATAGTTAAATTCACAAAGATGTAAAATGTGTAATGAGTGATTAAAAATTAAAAACTAGATGTTTGCTGGTTTGCCATTTTGGAAGTGATGTCAATAGTCAGTGAAGTACTTACAAACACTTTGGGATATATCTAAAGGCCATTTTCCCTCTCACCTGACAAGTACTTAAAAATAAGAAACATGCTAAGAATGAAAATGGTACATTGTTACAAATTACTTCCTGTGTTTTCATTAGTTATCTTTGGATATATTTTCCAAGACAAGTGATCCTTGAGTGTCACTGGTACTGTCAGAAATCCAAGACAGGCCTCCCCATGCAGAGACCCTTGTCAATCCCCCACTCCCACACCAGTGTTCCTGTGGTCCTCAGGCCAGTCTCTCTATTTTTCTCCTGGTGTCAGAAGAGGCAGCTTCTGTGATGTACATATTTTTGGGACTATTTTACTCTAAAATGCTGAAAAACAATGCTTTCTCATAAAAATCAAGGCAGATAGAAATTAAATTCATAGCTCTATTTCTTTAATCACTTCTCATCTGTCAAGAGACTTGGAATGTCTCTTATCCACGAAGGATGCCTTTTAGGATAACCTCATCTTTATCTAAGCAATTAAAGCCATTGTGTATGTACATCTAATTTGTAGAGACTATTTTTCCTTAGTCTATAATATCGTTAATAAAGAAAGAACTTAAGACAATATAAAACTTGAATGTGTTTGACTCCTAAATGCCATAGACTATTTAATCCTTTAAGTATTTACTTAATACATTCTTAAAATATATTATTCGATTATTTTAGAAGATTATTCATTTACCAATGAAGTTTTAGCTATCAACAGGACATGCTAAGCACATCTTTCTAAGTGGGACAGGTGATTCTCTAAATTAAACTCAGTGTTTAGCATATGTGGTAAGAATGTTATCATGAGTGACATAAATTATATTCCAAATAACCAGTTCTTATATATAGCCACTGAAGTAATTTTTCCATTTTTATTTTCGTCTAAAACAGAATTTCACCAAGTTCCTCTGGATATCCTTTAATTCAGCAGAAAAT